>NC_137633.1:661270-689577 GCF_963383615.2 Lipophrys pholis | reverse complement strand
GTTTTCAAAACGACCTCCATTTCCACCAAAATTTCAGAAACACTGAAAACGATGTAGTGAGCATGCCAGGCCACTAGTTGGTGCTGTTGTTAGTTTTTGGACTGAAAGCGCGCGCGCGTGCACACACACACACACACACACACACACACACACACACACACACACACACACACACACACACACACACACACACACACACACACACACACACACACTAAAATAAAACTACCAAGTTAGATTGTTATTACAGTGACTGTCAAAATAAAACTACCAGGTTGGATTGTTATTACAGTGACTGTCAAAATAAAACTACCAGGTAGGTCTCCTCTAAATTCTTAGAACCTGCAAAGCCTCATTCCCCCTTGTGATCTGGACACAAAACAGCATTTGGATAAAGTTTTACTTTCTGCCAGCAGTCTACCTGAGCTTTGTGTGGATTGCAGTCCCCCCCCCCCCCCCCCCCCCCCCCCCCCCAGGGTTGTAGTAGTCCTACCTGTTGGGGTTCAAGCTGTGGCTTTTGTGCTCCAGCCAGGGTGTGTGAGCGCCAGGTTCGTTGTAGCCGAGCGGCTGGGTGCAGTGCAGCGTCAAGGCCGGGACGTTGGGGTGACTGTGGGAGGGCCAGAAGGCGGAGGGGCTGAGGGGGGGGCACACAGACGATGGACTGTCGGTTATGGGCGGCCTGGCGTAGTTTAACATGGAGGGACTGTAGAAGGTCAAAGGTCCGTGTCCGTGGTTGTACTCGTGGCTACTGTCCGTGTACGGAGAGGGGATGCAGACGGTGTGGCTGTCCATGCCCAGCGGGGGGCTGTACATGGCGGGCAGGAGTCCCGGGGAGCTCGGCCTCTCGGGGGCTTTACTGGACTCCACGTCGTGGAGCTGAAGCAGTGGTATGGGATCGACGTCCAGCCCAGGAGAGGCGGCCATCTCTCAGGAAATGTACCGTAGGTATGGAGACTGCAGAGTGATGTGACAACCCAGCGAGTTCCTCTACTGCATGATCCTCTGCAGACGGGTCCTGGAGGAAGGAACTCAGAGTCAAAACACAGACTTTTATATTCCATCCCTCTCAAAACAGCAAGCTATCGATAAGGTGGAAGAAACAGAGAAATAGAGCTTTGAGCTCAGAATATAGAATAAACTCTCATGAAGCAAACTCGTGCAAAAGAGCCTCTCAATTGTGTAATTCCACATCGTGCCACAAGGTGGTATCATGAGTGTAACCGGTGCCAAAAGTGGTAATTAAAATAATAAAGATATTACTGCCAGAAGTCGGGCAGGCACCTTCGTGACACGAGAAAAGAATTGGTCACCATGGCTCAATACGCACGGACCATTACGTTGGCATTCAAATTATAGCTCTACTGACAGCAGAATACCAAGTAAATACCCAATTCATAGTTTAAGACTTTAATACCTAAAGGGAAATGAGTTTGTATGAGATTCAAGAAAATTCTGCGCTAGCTTAATGAAGCCATTAGCTGCAGGTAGAACCAATTAATGATTTGATCGTCGCCTGATTTACAGGAACCGTGGCCACGTTAATGTGAAATAAACAAACAAGAAATATCTTATAATTTCCAAACTGTTTGGGGCAGAAAACAAGGATCTGGAAAGTTATCGTCTATTTTCTGTCAAATAGTTGCTGATGATGCCTGGAAATGGAAGTTTAACCAGCAAAGCGGCTTAAATTCATTCATTCATTCATGAACGGTCAGGTTACTAGGAAACAGAAGTAAACCAATAACTAAAGAGCTTCATGGAAATCCTTAGAAAGATTCTCTTAAATGTACAATGATAAAGACCTTGAGTTGGATGGTAAATATTTAAGACTGGTGACCTTTTGACCTTTTAGGCAGCACCAACAGACATGATTCAGTTCTGGAAACTGCAGTTTGATCCCAGGAAAACTTACGAAATGTCATAAATGATCCTCTCCCAAAGGAATTACTCTGACTCTGGAAACTACAAGCAGAAACATCTCATCAAATCGCTGCAGATTCTATATTTTCTCTCTGAAGACCACTGCAGAGGTCAGCAGGACTCCACTGCCCTCTGTACAGAGGTCAGCAGGACTCCACTGCAGGACCCCACTGCAGGACCCCACTGCAGGACTCCACTGCAGGACTCCACTGCAGGACTCCACTGCCCTCTCTACAGAGGTCAGCAGGACTCCACTGCAGGACTCCACTGCAGGACTCCACTGCCCTCTGTACAGAGGTCAGCAGGACTCCACTGCCCTCTGTACAGAGGTCAGCAGGACTCCACTGCAGGACTCCACTGCAGGACTCCACTGCCCTCTGTACAGAGGTCAGCAGGACTCCACTGCAGGACTCCACTGCAGGACCCCACTGCAGGACCCCACTGCAGGACCCCACTGCAGGACCCCACTGCAGGACTCCACTGCAGGACTCCACTGCCCTCTCTACAGAGCATCCACAAGCACAGCGTCCCCAGGAGAGCTGCTGCCATCATCAAGGACCCCCTCACCCCCAACCCAGACTGCTCACACTTCTGTCCTCAGGCCGGAGGGACACGAGAGTGAATGTGAGACCACCAGACCAAACAAATCCTTCTGTCATCCTGGCTGCGTCTCACAGGATGGGATGGAACGACCATGATACTGTTTTTACTGTTCAAGGACGCAGGAGAAACCAAGTAAAGAACAGAAGATAATGTGGATCTGAGGTAAAGGGCAACGTGAAAACAAACCTCTGAAGCACCAGTGAGAGAAAAACTTTGAGAAACTCATCCAAGGACCTGTTCTGGGAATCATCCCTGCAACCTTTACACCAGGACTGGCACGTGTTGCCCACAGGAAGAGAACCTCCTGAGAACAGATTTATCTTTAAGGTCTCAGGGATCAAGACGACTTGTGACGTTTTCCAGCTTAGTTGTGGTCGATCAGTTTGACCTTCATTACCTGGATAAGAGCTGAGCGAGTCCAGAGGCCGAGAATAATGCAGCTTCATTTAGGAATACATGAGAACGTCCTGCAGACTGGATAGTCTGCAACATCTCTCCAACAAAACCTCTCAAAATCTGCTGGACCATCTGAGACGATCACAGATTGGTGTGTGTGTCTTGTAATGGTCGTACAGCAGCTGCTAGACGATTAAGAATTTGGGCTCTCTTAAGTGCAGCAAACATTTAAAGCAAAGAATTTCCAGAAGCTGCTGGATGAAGATCAGGCGTCACGCTCATCTGATTCTCTCACTTTCTGGCTGCTGGGAAGCAAAGCGAAGCTTCCAGACGGGCCGACTCATCAACTCAGACTTTTAGAAGCTGCAGATGAAAACGGAAGATGGTTTGATTGGTGCCGTCTAGAGTAATTACCAAAGTATCTGAAGTACTTCCTGCAGACGATAACGTGTTTCTGTAGAACCAGGTTGTTTTATTGTTTCTCCTCATCTCTCCACCTCATGGAAGCTAAAACCTTGTTTTGTTCCTAAAGTCATCATCTCATCCATCAAACGGTTAAACTTCCATTAACATACCGACAGCCGCTGCAGCTAGCTGTGGTAGCTAGCTACACACGCTAATCCCACAGGTTCCGTGACGGGGTCGTCCTCCCAGCCGACACCGGAGACTCGGACCTCTCCGGTGGAGAAAATCTACCTCCAAGAAAAGTTTCAAACCTTCAGGCCGTTAACAGAAGGAGTTTCTGAAGACACGCTGCAGAAATGCTACATGCTAACCTGCAGTGCTGTTGATTCAAGACTTCATGACTAGAGATGCACACAGTATTTTCAGTTTGAAGGATCAGATTTTGAAGCTTTCTGAGCGTTTGTCTTTATTAACATTCTTCTTGTCATGAGAGAAATGAGTCGCCAGGTAAAACCTTAGCCGCTCCCGCCGCTAGCAGCAGCAGCGATTCCGTGCCGTTGAAGCTGAGCTGGTTGTGCTCTGCTGACTTGAAGTGAATAAATACGTTTCTTTTCCTCGACCTCTCTGATGACTCGGTAGCTCCAGCTAGTGGTGGGTTGGCTGCATCACCGTTCACCAGCCCTGTACATGAGCAAACTAATATTTCTGGTCTCACCGAGCGAATGTCTGGACGTTTCTACGTGTAGTCGAGTACTCACCACTTTCTGTTCCCCCGAGTTCATGTGGTCATTACATTCTGCTATCTGGTGCACATAAGAGCAACAACGGCTCGTTTCATATATTTTACAGTCCAAATAACAGATCTGGCAGGTCTCTTTTGAACCTCATGCAATTTGTATGACATTATTTAAGGGCTCAACTTTTGTTTCCAGCCAGAGGACATAAAGTGCTAAATATTCCTCCTCAGTGACCTCACATGGCTTCCAGAGCTCTGCATCCAAACTGGAGCAGCAAAGCCCTCCTCTGGTTAATCAGTGCCAGAATCGGCGGCGCAGCAGCTGCTAATGCAGCCGCACAGTAAATCTCGGACACCGTGTAGAAACTGAGATTTCTTCAAACATCCTGCCAGGCCGGGAATACGATGCAAAGACGATGGGAACTTCTAATTGAGCTAGAAACACCAGATTATCCAGAACGCCATCTTGTCTACAGTAATTCACATTCCAGGGAGGTCTTTACTGAAAAGAGTCAAGTATGGCCACAACTTACAACTACAGGCAAAAGTTTAATGCAGATATTTGTTAAAAGAAGCAGAAAAGGCTCACTGAGTGATGAACCGGACTTGGAACGACAGTAAAACAAAGTGAGGGCAGAAATAGCCGTCACTTTGTTTTACTGTCGTCCCAAGTCCGGTTCCATCAACTTTTCTCTCGTATCCATACTGCAGTTATGAAAGCAGCCTGAAAAGCGCCGCGGTGAAGCTGCCGCCGCTCGAGCAACGGCGCTCTGCCAATAGATCAATACAGGAGTCCCTCGGGTCAGGTCACTGTGCCTCTGAGCAACAACAGTGAACTCTTAGCGAGTTCACACCGTGAACCTACACAGACCTGAATCACAAGCAGAGCAGCACATCTGGAATCATTCAGCAACATTTACAAAAGCAGGGCAACATGATCAAGATTCACACACGACCTGTCAACTGATCATCCATGAGGGGAAGTTTCACTGTTTTACTGGACCGGGAAATACAACTTCAACAATTTAGAAACTATTTTCAATTAAAGTCTCACAGAATTGCTACTTTATCAATATTAGACACTTGCAAGAACATCGTACGACTCTCGGAACAGCGTCTCACGACTCTCGGACTCTCGGAACAGCGTCTCACGACTCTCGGACTCTCGGAACAACGTCTCACGACTCTCGGAACAACGTCTCACGACTCTCGGACTCTCGGAACAACGTATCACGACCCTCGGACCCTCGGACTCTCGGAACAACGTCTCACGACCCTCGGACTCTCAGAACAACGTCTCACGACCCTCGGACTCTCGGAACAACGTCTCACGACTCTTGGAACAGCGTCTCACCACCCCAATTAGCATGCTCCCCGGCCCCAACTGTCACACGACACTGAAGATTTTCCAGATAACAGCAATTGTTGGTCTTTGGATCTGTTGCAATGTCCTGGTCAAAGGACTAGAAGAGTGAGAAATGTTCCCCACATAGTGAGTCTCTCTCCCATCAGGCATCGATCAAAGATATCCCCGGTCAGATTCTCATTCTGTCTTCAAGAACTTCAGATTAAACCAACCATCAGTGAGGGAAATCGTTTCGCCTCCATCATCATCCAGCAGCTGAACGTCGATATGAGAAGAAGACGGAAACGCTGGAGACTCATTTCTTAACTCTTGTTCTCTCATTGGCCAATCGAAGACTTCAGGCTGAGTCTCTGAAACGACTGTCAGACGATCCTGTGGTAAACAAACGAGTCTGTGACGTCCTGCTTCTCACGAGGAAAATGTCTGGAGTTATTCAAGAAACTCCTACATGAAGTCAAGATGCAGCTTTAGTGGTAAAAACTACCAGGCAAGAAATAAACGGGAAGTTCACCGAGAAATATATTTTTTTACGAGTTCAAGTACATTGATAATCAATTGAAATACCTGTAGTTGAAAAATATAAAGTCATTAAGTATTTAAATTAAATAAGGATGCTATTTAAAAATTCATTAATTAAAATGGTATTTAAAAAAAGGCACTATTGCAGTTAAAATCTTAAACAATATTATGGTCTTGTACTTTATGTACATTTACAACATAATTCTGAAAAACAAATATTTAAAAAAGGAATTTGAGTTAAAAAAATTGTCTACATGTAAGAATAATCAATAAATGTGACTCAATACATAAATAGCAAGAACAAAAACAAAGCAGCGACAATAACCTAAGTTTTAATGAGTGAGGAAAATAAAAAAGTAAGTCACATTAATGATGAAAATAAATACTGATGAAAATAAATGTAATCTAGATTTTAAACAAATAAAAATGAATATAAGTACTTGAAACAGACAAAAAATAAAATCACAATAAAAAATCTGAGTTTTAATAGAACATAATTAGACATAATAACCAATAAACTTAAAAACAACTGTGTGAATTATATGCTCTTAATAAAATAAAGAAATTCTAATCAAATGTCAAAATAATTTTTAAAAGGAAAAAGAACATTAAAGAGCTAAACAATTTGAATTGAAATAAAAAGGCGTGAGACACCCAGCAGAGTGAAGCCGATCAGCGTTCTGCTCACAAGGTTCAGATAAATCTGCGGTTACACTTGTGACTGTGGATCAGAGAAACAACCACCAGCTCCTGCAATCAGACCAAGGTTTCTAAAACTGCTGCCGGGGACGATTCAGGGAAATTAAACTGTTACACAGAATCAAGTCAAGATGCACGATAATAGAACAGAGATAATGAGAGTTCAACTGGCTGCGCCTGACATTTCTGCTCAGACTCCCTGGATTAAACCCTCACAGCTCAGATCCTCTCAATTAATCACAGCTAAACGGCTGAAAACACCCGAATATAAATCAAAGTTCATGCCGACTCTCGTCTGAGGATCAAACTACTCACTCTTCTTCTTCTTCTTCTTCCTGTGTGGCTTCAGCTGTGGAACTCGCTGCTTTCTCAGACGCTGTGTGCTGAAGTTTGAGCTTTGGACAGGCTGCCGGCTCATGGCACTCCTCCATGGTAAACCACCAGGCAGGCAAACAGGGGTCAAAGGGCAAAATCTTTTATTCCTCTGCCTCATTTACATATGGTCAGTGATCCGGCCCGAGACAAACAGCAGAGAAGAGCTTCTTTGATCACAGGAGGATTACCTGCTTCTTTCACTCAGACCAACCATCATCCACAGGTACAGTCACTCTGCAGGCCCAGGTACCACTTCTACATCAGAGCCCACAAACCCAACGTCTGTGGGCCAGAACCGGGTCCCCGAGGCTCCCATCCGCCAAACTAACCAAGCAAATGGGAACATTTCAACAAAAAAAAAATAGATTTTTTAAAACACATTTCTTAAGCGGAGATCCACGTCACTGAGAGCCGAGCTGAGGAATCGTGACGCTGCCATGACAACGGGCACACTAGCATTAGCCTCAAGGCCACGCAGTCAGGGTGGAAAAACACCCAGAATGCAACACTTCTTTGGACATTTCACTGTATTTTACACCACAATGTTTCATTAAAACTGACTGTGTTCAGAATGGAGTCATTTTCGACAGTAATCGTTTCATTTTTGTGAAAATATCCACATTTTCTTCACGTATCTTTGCACCGGAACAAAGAAAGACTAGAAAGTTTAACATTTACAGGTTTTTCTGGCTCCATTCTACCGTTCCAAACCACTGAAGATGAAACTTCCCTCTTTCTGCTGCTCTCTTTGGGTTTCCAGCTTAAATTTTGATATTTCTTACTATGAATTCTACAAACAAATGCAGTCAAATTCAGCAGCATTGCCGGTCTGTCTGTGGTCATACAGTGACATCTGGTGGTCACAGATGGTATGTACCACTTTATTTGATACACAAGTCACATGAACGGCCAAACAATAAAAAAAAAAAATGGACTTAAAGTCTGTAAAATAGTAAAGTTTACTCTTTGATTGCAGGTTGAGATTCTCTTTTGTCGCACCGTTCCAAGCGCGGCTGTGGACAGTTTGAATCGCTGCTTCGTAAACGAATCTGTAAAATTTACAGTTTTGTTTTTCTCTCAATACATAATTTGGGAAATAAAAAAAAGTTGAGCAGAGTTTCTTACTCAGTGATTAAATGAATCCAGACGGCCGGAATAGAAAGTTTAACTTCAAAAATAAACAAAGTCACAAAAGTAAAAAATATATTTTTTTTATTTGAGCATCTCTCTTGATATTTGATCTCGTGTAATGAGATTTATTAGACCTGCATCATATTAGTGCTATGGGCCGGGAGGTCTTCCAGCGTTGCGACACGACTTTTGATAGAAGAATAAATCCTCTTTTTCACAGGTTTGACTCTTTTTCCTTCATCTTTGTGTTTCTGATTCGGTTCCCGTTGAATAAAGCTCAAATACTGATGTGGAATATGATGAACTATTAAGTCGTTTTATATCATAATTAGAATAGTAATGATCTAATTCTTGTTCTTTTATTATCATTTGAAAGGTTTCTTATGAACAGATCACCCAGGAGGACTTTACAACAGTCCTTCTATTTTTTAACGTTTTCAGATGAGAACAGAAAACTTGTGGTGTTGTGGGTTTCTGTTTCCATGACAACGGTGCTTGAAGCCACTGAAAACACCACTTTTTGAAAATGGCTGCCAATTTGGAACTTTTCTAAAAACGCTCCGACTTCGTCTCCATGGAAACGGGGAAGACGCAGTGAATTCAGGTCAAATGAAGCAATTCAGATGTTTTGTTGATAAAATGAAATATCTTAAACCTTTATGAACTTTGAACAGGTTATAGAAAGCAGTTATTGAAAACCGATCTAAAATAATTATACAACCAAAATATATACAAAAGAGCAAATATGGAGCAGCGATATGAACATATGAACATTATGTAACCAGAAATATTGTCTCTCAACTCATTTTGTCAATAAGACAAATTCCCGCTCACATTAGTGACGGAGGGTTTCGGCTGAAGTTAAACTTACTGACTCTACTAACAGAATACGAGTAAAGCTTCTACAATTAAAGCAACATAAACAAAAGACAATTATTTCTAAAAACTGATTCCAGTATCTGTGATGTCGATTCAGAGAACAACACTAGATTAAACTGTCCTTTAAGGGTAGATTATAATTCTACACTTTAAACTGCACAGCGACTGTTAAGGCCATCACTGTTTGATTGATAGTTATTTCCACACCATAACTCAGATATGGAAGAATGGGGACGTTATGCAAGTAGAGTAAAATATGATGTAGTACTGATTTGATTTTACACATTACACCAATATCTTTTGCTAATTTTGATTTAAAGATATTCTTATACGGTCGTTCCTAAAACTATTTTCATGCACTTGATCAATTTCTTGACCATTAATTTTAATGTGGGTTTGACTGTTAATTATCCTGTTTGCAAAGATATATTTAGTTTTTCTCAAATTAATTGAAGGTTTATTGTTATTGAACCGTCTTTATGTCGTAATAAAATCCTCGCTGTATATTTGTGTGTTTATCTGACTGTTAGCAAGATTACGTCAAAACTGCGCACAGATTTTCTCAACATTCCCGAGACCAGGTCGACCTTTTAGCGTCAGACATCGGATTCCTCTTGTTTGAATACTCTGAGCTGTTTGACTACCGTACTGGATCCATGAGGACTTACAGGTCCTTTCCTGGGCAATAGAGGCTGGTATCATCAGCATATTGTACGCAATTAACTTTTTCCAGAATTCTATACACATCATTTTTATGTACATACTAAATATCTTGGGCCCCAATATGGAGCCGTGTGGAACTCCATGTATAATGGTCTCTGGATTTTCTGTTTCTCTTGCTAGACAACCAAAATGTGCTTCCTTTATTATTTTCCATCTTTTCGTCAGTTTTATTCAACATAAATCAACTTTTATCACGATTTGTCAATGATATTAAGATAAAGTGTTGAATAATAATCACAATTCAAAGTCAAGATTGATAAAATCCTTCAGTGTGTTTTTTAAATAATTCTCATTTTATAGTAATAGAGTAAACTGTAGCGATCAGATCTTAAAGAAAGAGTGGATTTTGTTTAAAATTCAACTGATGGTTATAATGAAGGCCAATCTCTGTTAGTTGGTGCCCTCTGGTGATCTCTGAGGTCTCACACTTCACATTTAACTACTTATAATGCAAGGATCCAGTTTGCAATCCAGAAAACCCTGAAATGAATTGTGATTTAATTTCCACTTTGTGAATGAAGGCGGTCAGCAGCTGCTGCGCCGACAGAAAAACAACTAAATCACTCAAAAAGTGGATTCTTTTTTTTTTTCTTCTCACAGCTTCGGTCACAGTCTGCGATCACACTGCATCAGAACACGAGACACTTTAAGTGGTTTAACAAAGCAACTGTGAGAAAGAAAAATACTCAGCGTGGAAGAAAGTGCAGCTCCTCCAGCAGACAGCATGAAAGACCCAAGATTATTTCTGGGGGGAAAAAGGAGCAGGGACCCTCTTCACTTGGAGAACCGGCAGCAGGAGCAGCAGGAGGAGAAGGAGCAGCAGGAGGAGCAGCAGAAGGAGGAGCAGGAGCAGCAGGAGGAGCAGCAGGAGGAGGAGCAGCAGGAGGAGGAGCAGCAGGAGGAGAAGGAGCAGCAGGAGGAGAAGGAGGAGCAGGAGGAGCAGCAGGAGGAGGAGCAGCATAAGGAGGAGCAGCAGGAGAAGGAGCAGCAGGAGGAGAAGGAGGAGCAGGAGGAGCAGCAGGAGGAGGAGCAGCAGGAGGAGGAGCAGCAGGAGGAGAAGGAGGAGCAGGAGGAGCAGCAGGAGGAGGAGCAGCATAAGGAGGAGCAGCAGGAGAAGGAGCAGCAGGAGGAGAAGGAGGAGCAGGAGGAGCAGCAGGAGGAGGAGCAGCAGAAGGAGGAGCAGCAGGAGGAGGAGCAGCAGGAGGAGGAGCAGCAGGAGGAGAAGGAGGAGCAGCAGGAGGAGCAGGAGGAGCAGGAGGAGCAAGAGGAGCAGGAGGAGCAGCAGAAGGAGCAGGAGGAGGAGCAAGAGGAGCAGGAGGAGGAGCAAGAGGAGCAGAAGGAGGAGGAGCAGCAGGAGGAGGAGCAGCAGGAGGAGCAGTAGCAGGAGGAGCAGGAGGAGCAGGAGGAGGAGGAGCAGCAGGAGGAGCAGGAGGAGAAGGAGGAGCAGCAGGAGGAGCAGGAGGAGCAGCACGAGGAGAAGGAGGAGCAGCAGGAGGAGCAGGAGGAGAAGGAGGAGCAGCAGGAGGAGAAGGAGGAGCAGCAGGAGGAGGAGCAGCAGGAGCAGCAGGAGGAGGAGGAGCAGCAGGAGGAGAAGGAGGAGCAGCAGCAGGAGGAGCAGCAGGAGCAGCAGGAGGAGGAGGAGCAGCAGGAGCAGCTTCAGCGGGATGGACAGGCTGATTACCACCGGGGGGTAATTTTACCTGTCTCCTGCCTGAAGGCTCCATCTATCTGCCACAAACGTCTGCTGTTGAGCTGAATCCCTAAAAAAAAGTCTGTCAGTCCTCCAGAGTCATTTCATCTAACTTCTCCTCAGACGCAGAGAAAAGCAGATTCTAACCCTGCAGCAAAAAACTCTGCTAATTTCTGATAAATGGAAACAGTTTGAGACCATGTTGACCGAAATTTGAGGATTTATTGGTTTTTGTCGGAGCTTCCAGCGTGTGGGTGAAAATATCAAGCTTTTATGAGCATTGTTAGCTGGAAGTCTTTGTAGTTTTACGCTCCGGGTTGACTCGACCATTAAAGCGAGGCCCTTCCATACATCATCTTTACTCGCTTTAAGTGGCTATGAGAGCATCAGAGCAGCTTTCAGGCAGGCGGCTCTCCTTCCAAACCAGATTGGTCGTTTGATCGCCCGTCGACTTCCTGGAGTCATGATCTCCTTCAGACGGCTCCTCCTGAGGCGTGATGCTCTCCTCCTGAGGCGTGATGCTCTCCTCCTGAGGCGTGATGCTCTCCTCCCAGACCTCCACGGTCAGGGTTAGCCATGTTTGTTTCTTGAAGTGGAACTTCTCCAGGGAGTTCTGATTGGACTGGAAGAGAAGAAGCCTGGAGGAGCCAAATCCAGTCAAAGCTCAGGTTATCACGGCACTGTGAAAAGGCAAGGCACGCTCAGGTCGGGGGTGGGGAGGTTCATTAGTGAGGGTTCTGACATCGTGATGTCCCATTTGGAAGTGCTTCAGCCGTCCTGCCCTGCGTTCGGACCACAGCTGTGCTCCGTCATTACCTCGACCGCTCCCAGGACGTGTTTACGGGACAACATCTTTCAGTGAAAACAAACTTTCATGGCGTTTTAACTGGTCGTTTGCATGAAAATACCATTCAGAGACACTGAGCGCAGTGGAGGACATTCGCCGTTCGGTCACAGTCGTTATGCAGAATCTGAGTAGATCTTCTATAACATGAAGGATTCTCACTACATTTACTGCAGTATCGTCTGCATATATGGACACAGTCCTGACCTTCTGAGGAGATCAGAGCGACTTTCTGTCTGCTGGTATTACTAAAACACAGCACCATCTAGAGGCCCGACGTCAAAACTACAACGTTTGACGTCACATTTACAGCGGTGCTCGGAGCCACTGAAAACACAAGTTTTAGAAAACAACTTCCACAGAGCCACGGAACCACAGAGCCACAGAACCACGGCGCCACAGAGCCACGGCGCCACAGAGCCACAGAACCACAGAGCCACAGAACCATGGCGCCACAGAGCCACAGAGCCACGGCGCCACAGAGCCACGGCGCCACAGAGCCACAGAACCACAGAGCCACAGAACCACGGCGCCACAGAGCCACGGCGCCACAGAGCCACAGAACCACGGCGCCACAGAGCCACGGCGCCACAGAGCCACAGAACCACAGAGCCACAGAGCCATGGCGCCACAGAGCCACAGAGCCACGGCGCCACAGAGCCACGGCGCCACAGAGCCACAGAACCACGGAGCCACAGAGCCATGGCACCACAGAGCCACGGCGCCACAGAGCCACAGAGCCACGGCGCCACAGAGCCATGGCGCCACAGAGCCACAGAGCCACGGTGCCACAGAGCCACGGCACCACAGAGCCACGGCGCCACAGAGCCACAGGGCCACAGAGCCACGGCCCCACAGAGCCATTGCGCCACAGAGCCACGACGCCACAGAGCCACGGCCCCACAGAGCCATTGCGCCACAGAACCACGACGCCACAGAGCCACGGCGCCAGTCTGGGCGTTTTCCTCAAACTACGTCCATCATGATTTTCACAATTGTGACAAGATCTTTGATCTCAGCTTCGACTTTATGATCTCACTTTGAGGTGTGAGGAGTTCATGACGTCTCAGCGTCCCAGAACCTCCTGAAGGTTCTCGAGGCTTCGTGTCACAAGATCCTGTTTGTCCTCTGGATCTCTGCACATCTGGATTCTCTGAGGAAAAAGCTTCGGTTCCACTACATCCAGACTTTCTCCAGGATTCAAGACTCAGATGTTGATGTTCTGGTTGGAGCTGCCGCCATCTTGGATATCCCACAATCCCTTGGGGCAGGTTTCCCAAGATGGCGTCAGCCAGGAACCATCAACAGTTTGATGGTTTGTCTGGAAACTTCTGGACTTTGTTGTGAAGGATTGAGGAACCTGCAGGCTGGAATGAGAGGAGAGGTTCTGGTTTGGTTGGTCCTCTGGACAGAGTCTGTCCCTTATGGAGGACAGAGTCTGTCCCTTATGGAGGACAGGATCTGTCCCTTATGGAGGACAGAGTCTGTCCCTTATGGAGGACAGAGTCTGTCCCTTATGGAGGACAGAGTCTGTCCCTTATGGAGGACAGGATGAAGATTGTTCTGCTGGAGGAACTTAAACAATCTTTCTTGAGCCACTTTTGAGAGCCAGAGAACAGATGTCGACTGACAGGATTATGGTTGCATGTTGAAATGTTTGGTCATGGACCAGAGAGCGACGTCGTGCAGCCAGACTTCCTGTTCAAGTGCAACAATGCAGCAGCTCATGAAGCCGGTCAGTCTTCACATGCCAGATGTGGCCACTCCACTCTTTCTTCATTCTCCCAGGATGACGTTCTGGCTGGAGAAACAGGGTTTTGCACCGTGGAAGACGTCCAGTACAAACTGCAGCCTGAGCTGGACGTCCTTCCAGGGTTGGTCCCAGCATGGCAGGAGTCCTGGCAGCAGCGTGTCGCTGCAGGGCCACGGCAGCACAGCCTAAATCAGGTCTGGGTTTATTCTTTTCCCAACGTCCAGTGTCAACGTGTACCTGAGCAGAACAGCGAACCCAGAACGGCGTGTGAATGATGGTGCAGATTATCACATCGGAGAAACTGAATTTATAGTAGATGAGCCGTGACCAAGTGGAGGCCTGATGCAAATCAAATGATTGGAGGTCAGCAGCGTTTCTCCGGCCACATTTACACCACAACGTGAAAACAAAACACTGGGGGGGTTCATTTACACCACAACGTGAAAACAAAACACTGGGGGGGTTCATTTACACTCCAGCGCTCGGAGCCACTCTTCAAAATGGCTTCCGAGGTGAAAACACTCCATCTCCCTGAAAACAGTGAAAACGGAACTTTGCATATGCATAACTTTTCTGTACATCCGACTGTACAGGTGCCGGCTCGTTGTCTTCTAGTCTCCTAGTCTCCAAGTCTTGTCTCCTAGTCTCGTCGTCTTCTCGTCTCCTAGTCTCGTCTCGTCTCTCGGCCGGCTGCTCACCGTCACCGAGGTGCTGCTCACCCTCAAGCTGCAGGTTGAACTGGTCATGTGGACGCGGCGTCCTCCCCTCCAGCCGAGGACAGCTGTCCAGAGGTTAAACTAAAACGAGCTGCAGATTAACCAAAGTGTCCGACTCCTCGTTGGACTCAATCATTTCTGCAGGTCAAACATTGAATCAGGTTGTGGTTTGAAGGTAGATGGCGCCGGTCAGCAGGTGTCAGAGAAGCCACGCCCCTCCTGCCTCCATTACCGTGGGTTAGTGATTATCTCACCAACCCACTAAGTGATGCGCCGTCACAGAGGACGCAAACAGGAAGTGCGGCAGCCACTTTTCCAGGGACGTTGGAGTCCAAGAAAGACGATGATGAATCAGAGCAGGTGGACTGTGGCGTCACACTGCAGAATCACCCGTCTTCAGACAAACTCCATGGATTTAAAAGACTCCTCTTGTTGCACATCGTGTGTTGTTCAGCTGAACTCCTTCACCTCACATTGATTCTTTATGGGTTTGATTGCTTTTCCTCGTCACATTCAGCAGACTGGTGAAGTGACTCCGTCTTTGGGAAGCAGTAAGAACTGATTTATCTCAGTGGTTCGTCTCCAGTCGTCTGAGGAGGGCTGTGTTGTACTCTTAACCCTTTACCCGTCCAAGAAACAGTTTTAACCACTTTGATTTGTTTCTTTGAAATTGTGACAGAACTCATCAAGTAAAACTAAAAAACATTTCTGTTAAGTTTCTGGTTCTGTTCACACGACACCGGTGCTCTCATCTTTTTGAAAAACGCTCCGTTTCTGTGGATTAATCAGTGGTTCCAGCCTGCGGTCGGAATTTCTGGAATTCGGAGCAGATATTGGAATTTGCCCTCTTTTTGAAAAATACTGACTTTTTGTGTATTTGTGTGCCCGGCTGTGTTTGCCTGAATCAGCTGATTCATTGAACTATCTGCATCAGATCAGAAACCGCTCAGCCTGAATCAGACTGGAGATATTTACAGAACTCTCTCATCTCCTTTAATAAAACTGTTTGCTAGTTTACAGTGTCAGGAAGGTAATCGGAGTACCTGCAGCAGAGTGAAGAGGTTCTGGGAGCTCCAGGTGACGCGTGTCCGTCCTTCCTCACATGAAACGGCTGAAAATAAGCTGCAACACGAGGCGGTAAAGATCCAGGATAACCCTCATTATTCCAATACTGCAAACCCAGAAGCAGCCTCGTCCTCTGATGAAGCAGCTCCACATGTTTTCCACCCAATTCTGCTTTTGTTTCTCTTCTCACATCCGACTCAGCGTCACATACGCTATGTGAGCTGGTTTGCCTGCTGGCGTCGCGCCGCCGCCGCGACCAGCAGGGGGCAATAACTCCCAGTCAATCGCTCTTTTGTTTCCTGGTTTAGTCATAGTTCAGTCCGTCTTTCGCAGTATTTCTTTACTCACGTTGACACTAGGATAACGAGGGTATCTGGAGCAGTAACATTAGCCTGCGTGTTCTTTAAACACTGGGACGGTATTTACGGCAGCCTGAGACGAGATGAACTCGTAACGATCTGGTGAAGAATCACGATAAAGACACGATTTCTGCTGAATACAAACACCATGTTAATGTTTTAGGATTTGATCTTATAACAGGGCTCCTTCTCTCAACTCTGAAATGACACACTCAGATCCAGCCAGTGGGCGGAGCTTAGTGCAGGAGGCCATCTGATCGGCCACATTTTAATAATGTTTATATTGGAATAACTTTCAGTTTGTGGGACGTTGTGCTTCCATACAGGGAACAGGAATGTTTGTGAACCGGTCACACTTTTCAACAACCGAGATATTCTGAAGCTGCAGGAGGAAATAATCTGGATTAATCTGAGAGATTTCTTCTCGTATCCAGTGAATGAGTGTGAACAATAGAGAACTCCAAAGCACCGCGATGGAATCTCAGTCAAGTTCCATAAATGGTCTCAAGCACGGAGCAGACAGAAGCTTGATTTAGGTTTGAATTGCGACTCTGTTTAGTTTGTTTTAGAGGATGAATGTGGTGTTTGCTGCGATGCGCCTGGAGCAAAGACCAGAATTAGGCTGTGAAGTTCCACTTCATCAGCATAATGAAAGAGTTGTCCAATGATACAGGAAAACAACAACAACAACAACAACAACCAGCGTTTCTCCAAACTTCCCCTTCAGATCAACAAACACTGAACACCACAGTGCAGCTCAGTTTAGAACATCAGTGTGTCTTTATCCGCCCTTCATTATTTTCTTTTTATTTCATATGTCGGATTGAGGTTCCATCGTTGACCTATAGATGGCGCCAGAGGTCCAGGGTGTAACGCAGCAATAGCAACATCCGTAGTAACTAGTTGAACTAATAGTACTCCACGACGGTAGAAACTAGCAGTTCTGCACATGCTCAGTAGAGCCAATCAGAACTAAGCTTCCTCCATGGTGTCATGACAACCAGTCACGGTAATAACAATCCAAGTTGGTGATTTTATTTTGACAGTCACCATAATAACAATCCAAGTTGGTGATTTTATTTTGACAGTCACCATAACAACAATCCAACTTGGTAGTTTTATTTTGACAGTCACCATAACAACAATTCAACTTGGTAGTTTTATTTTGACAGTCACCATTATAACAATTCAACTTGGTAGTTTTATTTTGACAGTCACCATAATAACAATCCAACTTGGTAGTTTTATTTTGACAGTCACCATAATAACAATTCAACTTGGTAGTTTTATTTTGACAGTCACCATAACAACAACTCAACTTGGTAGTTTTATTTTGACAGTCACCATAATAACAATTCAACTTGGTCTGTCCACTAGAACGTCCCAACTACATTGCTGTCAGTGGTTCTGCCGTTTCCATGGAAACAGACATTGTTGTGTAAACGGAGCCTAAGTCTCACCCAGTGACGGCAGGACTGAAGTTAGAAGCAGAAGAATAAATGAAAGAAGAAGTTCTTTATCAGTCAGCATCAAACACACCTCCGTCACCTGGAGACACTTCTACACAGAAAACCCAACAATTCCTCCTAAACAAGCCTGACGAAGTGACCTCAGGTCCAGACTGGGTCCAACAAGACAGAAGACACTGTTATTTTGATGTAATAACCCTAAAACATAGAGATGTAATCACATTACATTCGCCAGCATCATTGTATTGCTACTCGACTACGTCATGGCCCCTTTAAGGAAGATGTCACTTAATGTGTCTGTTTGGATCGACTGGCTGAACCTGAGAACCTGCTTCTACCTGTGGAACCACCGCACTGGGCAGCGTCAGTCTGAACCTCCCTGGGGGGTCCGGGCTGCCGGGGGGGTGGGGGGAGGGGAGGTGGGGGTCCAGGAACCTCCGAGCGCCGCGACCTTGACGCTTTCGGCGCCAAAAGTGTGGAATGTTAAAAAAAAGTGTCTGAAGGAAGGGGATGTGCTTTATGCTTATTTCTGGTAACGGCAGGACTTCCCTCCATCCTCCCCCACACACACACACACACACACACACACACACACACACACACACACACACACACACACACACACACACACACACACACACACACACACACACACACACACACACGACTCCCCCACAGTTAAGTTATTTGCGAGTGGAAACGAGGAATCTGGTATTTACAGTACGAGCCAGATTATAATTACACTGAGAGCAGACTCAAGGCTGCTGAGGAGGAGGAGGATGAGGAGGAGGAGGAAGAGGAGGCCGCCAGCACCACATCCTCGCCATGAGAGCACGCCGGGTCACTTTACTGGGTGTGATACGCTAATCGAAGAGATTAGAGAGCAAACGCTCAGAGGAGAAAATCACACATCAGACAGTAGATCTGGAAGCGAGTCTGACGAGTAGAAAGAGAAAACCGACAGACTTTAGAGCCTCGGCAGAATCTGACCAGATTATTAGAGCCTCGGCAGAATCTGACCAGATTATTAGAGCCTCGGCAGAATCCGACCAGATTATTAGAGCCTCGGCAGAATCTGACCAGATTATTAGAGCCTCGGCAGAATCTGACCAGATTATTAGAGCCTCGGCAGAATCTGACCAGATTATTAGAGCCTCGGCAGAATCTGACCAGATTATTAGAGCCTCGGCAGAATCTGACCAGATTATTAGAGCCTCGGCAGAATCCGACCAGATTATTAGAGCCTCGGCAGAATCTGACCAGATTATTAGAGCCAGAAGAATCTGACCAGATTAGTAGAGCCTCGGCAGAATCTGACCAGATTATTAGAGCCTCGGCAGAATCTGACCAGATTATTAGAGCCCGAAGAATCTGACCAGATTATTAGAGCCTCGACAGAATCTGACCAGATTATTAGAGCCAGAAGAATCTGACCAGATTATTAGAGCCTCGGCAGAATCTGACCAGATTATTAGAGCCTCGGCAGAATCTGACCAGATTATTAGAGCCAGAAGAATCTGACCAGATTAGTAGAGCCTCGGCAGAATCCGACCAGATTATTAGAGCCAGAAGAATCTGACCAGATTATTAGAGCCAGAAGAATCTGACCAGATTATTAGAGCCAGAAGAATCTGACCAGATTAGTAGAGCCAGAAGAGCCGGACGGATTGAACCTGAGGAGGTTCGGAGTCAAACTACTGAGAGAAGATTTGTTCTTCATCAACGTGAAGCCGAGCGACTGGCGGCTGAATCCTCTTTGTCCTCCGGCTGCGGAGCTCAAACTGAGCTGATAAACGGCTTTTAGTCAAAAAGACATCAGTTTTCATTTCGTCTATTCTGAATCAAAAATACTCACTTAAAAGAATAATCAGTTATTTTATGGAAACACTGCAGTGTGAAACATCAGCCTGGTTCTTCCAGTCTTTCATTCATCTAGTTTCTGAATTTATACTGAAGCGTGCAAAAAAAAAAAAGAAAAGATGAAATCTGCTTCCAGTCGTCTGAGAGGCTGTAAAAGCTCTTTATCCTCACAAAAGGTGGTTTTCAGTGCGATTCTCCACCTGAGACCGACACACTGAGTGGATGTCAGAGAAAACACACTAAACAAGGAATAGAAATAGAAAGAAAAAGCTTCAACGGAAATAAAGACAAAAAAAACAAGAGGCTCAAATGAAAGATTTTCTATAAAGAATAAAGACGATCTATAAACATTTTGATGGAATTTATGTGATGAATAGGAAGAACACATAAAAAAGACATAATTCTAAAAAGCCAGGAATAAAAAAGAGGCTGAATAATTCATTAAAAAAATTAAAAAGTAGAATCGGAAAACTTAAAATCAAAATGATCAATTAATGTTAAAAATGAAAAAACTTCATTTAAAAAAAAAAACATTTTTTTTAAATGAAGTGATGTCAGGACGAGTGAGATTTGAGTATAAATCAAACAAACATAAAATAAAGATTTAAAGGGGGTGAAGTAAAAACTAAAATAAACAAGCAAAAAGTGCAAAAAAAAAGTGTAAAGAAAAACAAAGAAAATGTTTAAATAATATAATATAGAAAAGGATCAATCACTCAATCAGAATGAAAAAGATTAAAATAAACAGGAAAAAGTCAGAAACTAACAATCAAATAGAGAAAATAAATATCAATTTAAAAAAATAAATCAATAAAAATGTGAAAACGGGTCGAAGTAATTTAAATAACCAGAAAGAAACTAAACAAAGAAAAGACTTGAACTATAAAAGAAACAAAGTGAAATGGGAAGAATTCTAATTTAAACATGAATTAATAAAAAAGGAAAAAAGAATATGAGGAGAATAAAAATTAAAAACGGTGGAGGAATAAAAAGAGAATTACCGAACCGTGTTCCCTTCCAGAAGTTCTGCAGAAGAAGATTTCATGTTAAATTAAACCAACAAGCCAAAGGTTCCGCCATCCAACCGGGAGGAAGAAATGTCAGATTATCTCTTCATCAGAGGAATCTAATCCCGTGTTCTGACACCAGCCGCTGAGAATATTCATGGTCAAATGTTGGATTTAGACTTTTTGAAAAAGAATCATAGAAATAACGAAATACTCTTTATCCGCTTTGGGCGTGAATTTAAAGACATTTTAAGCTTTTTAGTGGTAAAATTCTAAGAAATCAAGGAAACAATTCACTTCCTAAACATTCCGGGACCCAGCTGACTGAGCTTAAAGAACCGGTCCGACTGGGACCGATCGATCGATCGGACTGTGATCAGTGTGATCAGCTCCAGTCTGCGGAGCCGCACCTGTCACCTGCGCGCCCGCGGAACAAAAAGCTGCGTCTTTCCTCACGTTTCGCTGTAAAGCCGCAGAGAAGCCGGAGCGGCACTGACCTGCGTCCCAGGCGCTGCTCGCAGGGTCGAGCGTCTCCGAGCCGCAGCCGCTGCACTTTTTCACGCTTCTCCTGCGCGTCGGACGCAAACTGCCGCAAACTGCGGCTGGACGCGCGGAGGAAAAGTAGGACTGGAACGTAAAGTGCCGCAGCGCGTTACTCCTCCGAAAAGTTGTGCTTTTCCTGGCGTGTCATGATTGTTTCCGCTCATCCCCGCTGCAGGCAGCCCGGAGCCCCGCACACCGCCGCGAGGAGACGTCAGTGACCCCGCCTCCCCTGGAGCGCAGCCCGGTGGACCGGGGGGGGGGGGGGGGGGGGGGACTGGGGGGGGCTAGGAGGGGATCAACAACTTCCCTCAAGATCTACCAGCAAACACAAAATCAGAACTCTGCATGTTGATCTTCTGTTGGATCCATTTTCCACCTGCTGCTTGTGGAGACCAGATCCAGTGAGGGAACCTGACGACCCTCTGACCAGGAAGGTGGTCTGGACCCTCTGAAAAGAAGGTGGTCTGGACCCCCTGACCAGGAAGGTGGTCTGGACCCTCTGACCAGAAGGTGGTCTGGACCCTCTGAAAAGAAGGTGGTCTGGACCCTCTGAGCAGAAGGTGGTCTGGACCCTCTGAGCAGAAGGTGGTCTGGCCCCTCTGACCAGAAGGTGGTCTGGACCCTCTGAGCAGAAGGTGGTCTGGACCCTCTGACCACTCAGGATCCATAAAGGCCAGAAGAGTCCACGTTGTGTCCAGGTTTTCAGACCGTACTCCAGCCTGCTGGGTGTGAGAGGATAAGACGGAACCGTCTCACTTTAAAAGAAAATCCAGAATCCAGAACCTTCAGAACTCCTGCAGAGAACCATGAAGAACTTTAGGAAAGGAGCCGAGTCAGAAGATGTTTTCAGGATCGTTACGTTACGAGACGTGAACCTGGAACGGGAACGTCTCCGTCTGCACACAAGACTGAAGGTTCTGCAGATACTCCATACAGAAAGTATGGAGGCTCTACTCTACTCTACTCTACTCTACTTTACTTTACTTTACTTTACTTTACTTTACTTTACTCTACTCTACTCTACTCTACTCTACTCTACTCTACTGTCCACAGCATGGCGGCGTCCCGGGACGCTGCTGTCGCAGGACAATACGTCACCAAGTTAATGATTAAAGTCCCGTTTCCACGACGGCGTTTCAAGTGTCCCTTTGAGGAAAGTTGGACTCCGCTGATCCTCACAATGTCCATCACGTCCAACGTTCTAGGATCAGAACTCGTTTTGTCCCGATGGACCACTTGGTTTAGGAACCAAACGCAGGATTTCCTGGGCCGAGGCCACGTTCACGATAACGGTTCCAAAACACTGTAGTTGGCATGGCGGACCACTAGGTGGCGATACACACGGTGGTGTAATGGAGCCCGGAACTGGAAGGAAAACACACTGAGCTGCTGGAGAAAGTAACTGATTACAAACACTCCTGTTATGGTAACTAGTTACTCTGGGCTCCAACTTTAGACTCACAACTAAGTTCAGTCATGTGACTCGTTTCTCTGCTGCACCAGCAACACGTCAACACATAACTACGTCAACATGTCAACACATAACTACGTCAACACATAACTACGTCAACACAACTACGTCAACATGTCAACACATAACTACGTCAACACATAACTACGTCAACACATAACTACGTCAACATGTCAACACATAACTACGTCAACACATAACTACGTCAACACAACTACGTCAACATGTCAACACATAACTACGTCAACACATAACTACGTCAACACGTCAACACATAACTACGTCAACACACGAACATGTCAACACGTCAACACATAACTACGTCAACACAACTACGTCAACACATAACTACGTCAACACGTCAACACATAACTACGTCAACACACGAACATGTCAACACGTCAACACGAACATGTCAACACATAACTACGTCAACACACGAACATGTCAACACATAACTACGTCAACACGAACATGTCAACACATAACTACGTCAACACACGAACATGTCAACACATAACTACGTCAACACATAACTACGTCAACACACGAACATGTCAACACGTCTCTCAGCTTCTTTCTCACCACTTGTGACCTTTGTTCACTACAGAGTGACTTTAAACTTTCTTTCCTCATGTTGAAGCACGAGGACCAGAAGCTAAAGGGTTCAAGTAGGAAAAGGCATCGCCTCGACCTCACCACTCCTCCTGAAGCTCTGTGGCGCCCCCCGGTGGAGCCCTGCACCTCGCTGTGATCGTCTATGAACCATGAAGACTCATTAGTCCAGTAAAATGTATTTCTGAGCTCCAGAGGTTGAGACCGTGGAAATCCTCTGAAAACATCTGGAATATCTGGAGGAACATCTGCTCTGCGTTTGTCGGCCTCTCGTCCAGAGACGGACGGCAAAATCACTTCCAGATGAAGAAGAGCAGTGAAGACGAGCAGTGAAGAAGAGCAGTGAAGACGAGCAGTGAAGAAGAGCAGTGAAGACGAGCAGTGAAGAAGAGCAGTGAAGACGAGCAGTGAAGACGAGCAGTGAAGACGAGCAGTGAAGAAGAGCAGTGAAGAAGAGCAGTGAAGACGAGCGCCGATCGCAGATCAATGTCTCAATGTAGGAATTGAATCGTTCCCATTAAAGATGTGCTGAGAGTTTACAATATTCTATCTTTGTTATTGTGACTCACAGTGTTGTAAAGGGCTTTATCAATAAATGGTTGATTGGTTGATTGATTGATTGGTTGATTGGTTGATTGGTTGGTTGATTGATTGATTGGTTGATTGATTGATTGATTGATTGATTGATTGGTTGATTGATTGATTGGTTGATTGATTGATTGATTGGTTGATTGATTGATTGATTGATTGATTGATTGATTGATTGATTGGTTGATTGATTGATTGATTGATTGGTTGATTGGTTGGTTGATTGGTTGATTGATTGATTGAGACCCGCCTGTTGACGTCTTATGAAGTGTTGTATTCACAGTACTGGAGTTCAAACACTCAGAGGTGCTGATTCACTAATAAATATGGGTTTAATCAAATATTCAGTCCTGAAACCTTTTTAATTCTTTTTATCGTTTCATCTCAAAGATTATTATTTCATTAACTGTCTGAAACCAGTGACGCGGTTTGTTGAAGGATATTAGAGGATTTTTGTAATGAATTTTTCAATTAAATTCCAATTTAATTGAATTTAATAATTTTCCCATTATTGTAATTATTATAATTGTTGTTAATATTGGACAAATAATTTCAACATTTTTGATAATTATTCGATTTTCTCTTTGTTTTCATCATAATGAAAGAATAAAAGAATTAATGAAGCAGTTCTAACAATAATGATCTATTTGACATAATCCAACATCCTCTAATTTATTTATATACATCATTTTATATTCAATATATTTTTGTGAGGACTTCTAGGTAAATTTGGAATGAAACTGTTTTCAGTGACTCTAAATTAAAATGTTCTACAGTTATTACACGTTTTTCCTCGAAACCTTTTTAATAAAGTTTTAAGTCTGCCGGCTGCAGTTCCTCTTTCAGCCACTTGAAGCCGGCGAAATAACTTTGTTATTAATCAAGCAATTTTAATGGAATTAAAAAGAATATTTTGTGGTTTTCGTGCTGATTTTGACCAAGAAATCTATGAACATTACCAAGTGTGTGTGTGTGTGTGTGTGTGTGTGTGTGTGTGTGTGTGTGTGTGTGTGTGTGTGTGTGTGTGTGTGTGTGTGTGATTCCCTCCATCTCTTGGGTCAGATCCATCAGTTTAGTCTTCAGCGTCCAGGCTGACCACACGAGAGCCCGACTGGAATATTCCCCCGGCTGAAATGAGGTCCGCTGACGGAGCCGGAGCTCAGATTGTGTTTCTGGAGGTCAGAAGGTTAAAGCCTCTGATTGGTCCTGATGTGGAGAAATGTGAGCGGCTCAGTTCCCCCGTGATGGAGGAGAGTAACTCGCCTCGAACGCAATTCAAACCATGAAAAACTGGTTTTCTACATCCTGGGGTTTCACCTGTCTGGATTTGTAATCGATTCTTATTTAAAGTGAAACAATTCATGCAGTTTTTCCTCGTTGATTTCAGTGATTCTGGATTCTGATGAGAAGAAAATCAAACCAAATATATACTTTCTATTTTCTTCACGTATCACAAGAGAAACTTTTTAGGAGTTTTTCTTCCACAGCTTCGGTCTGAACAATAGTTCAGAATATGTCATTAAAAATCTCTTTACAAGTGAAAGAATGACGTTGTAATTTAGAACTTAAAGTATAAACCTGAATGTGAATCATGCCGTCTGCTCCTGAACACTTTGTGGAATATAAAATAATCTAAAGTAGAAATAAACAAACGCATTTAGTTTCAATAAGATGGATTAACAATCAGGAGTTACATCTTTTTGTGAAATGATTTATTTTAAATTGTTTATAATTCCTTTGTTCTTTTGGTTATAATTCCTATAGAACCTCCAGGTGGTTTGGAGGAGAAGCAAAAGCTGCGTCATCAGATTCATTCTGGGTTCGTACCTGGAGATCCAGAGCAGTCTTAGTGAAAACGGCTCTGGATGTTTCAGCAGGGAGAAGATGAGAGCGGAAGCGTCTCAACATGTAAATCAAAGTCAGAGCGAGGCGCTGAGAGCCGCTCGCAGTGACCCGATCCCCAGAACCTTTAAAAGTCAACCCTTCCTCTCATGAGGTCCTGAGACGCTGCAGATGCTGAGGAGGATGTTTCTTTACGCTCGTTGAGGCTCGAGCAGCTTAAAATCCAATCCTGATGATTTCTCCTCTAAATGCATCAGTCGGGTTTGGAAACGGCCGAACTGGAGCGGAACCAGACGCTGTCGCTGCTGCCAGTTGGTTTCCAGGAGAGTCTGAATACTTGAGACATGACGTACTGAAGAGAAGCACAACAAAGGCCGAGAGGAGAGAGAGCTGCAGGAGAGAGCAGCAGGACGGACTCTGGATGGGCTCCAGCTCGGACTTGGCCTTTCTGTCCGTTCGTCTCTCATGATTCATTCATTGGATTCTTTTTTCTTTTTTCATGGAGAAATTCTTGTTCTGATTTCAGGATTCTTCCTCTGCCCACTTCAATTATCTCCCGTCTTTCTATCGGCTGTATCAGTGGGCGACACAAACTCTGGAGAAGTAGAGCAGCAGAACTGTGTGTTCCTCCTCCGGCCTTTGGTCCAGCCGTGTGTGTGTGTGTGTGTGTGTGTGTGTGTGTGTGTGTGTGTGTGTGTGTGTGTGTGTGTGTGTGTGTGTGTGTGTGTGTGTGTGGTGTGCGTGTGTGTGTGTGTGGTGTGTGTGTGTGTGTGTGGTGTGTGTGTGTGGTGTGGTGTGCGTGTGTGTGTGTGTGGTGTGTGTGTGTGTGTGTGGTGTGTGTGTGTGTGTGTGGTGTGGTGTGTGTGTGTGTGTGTGTGTGTGTTCAGATAACGTATCTGCTCTGCTCCTCCAATGTTCGAATTCTTAGTGAATACGAGTTGTTCATCCTCTGCCCTCTTTCTTTCTTTCTTTCTTTCTTTCTTTCTTTCTTTCTTTCTTTCTTTCTTTCTTTCTTTCTTTCTTTCTTTCTTTTCTTCTCTAATCGTGTTTGAATGACTTTCATTGGTCGTCATGACGGATGGTAGAGAGGAGGCCTGATTCCCACTGCCTTCATCTTCTCGCAGCCTATTACTGCTTTAATAGAGCAAATATTCAGCTGCTCTGGCGAGGAGCTCTGGTCAGAGGAGCTCTGGCGAGGAGCTCTGGTCAGAGGAGCTCCGGTCAGAGGAGCTCTGGCGAGGAGCTCTGGTCAGAGGAGCTCCGGTCAGAGGAGCTCCGGTCAGAGGAGCTCTGGCGAGGAGCTCCGGTCAGAGGAGCTCTGGTCAGAGGAGCTCCGGTCAGAGGAGCTCTGGTCAGAGGAGCTCCGGTCAGAGGAGCTCTGGTCAGAGGAGCTCCGGTCAGAGGAGCTCTGGCGAGGAGCTCCGGTCAGAGGAGCTCCGGTCAGAGGAGCTCTGGTCAGAGGAGCTCTGGCGAGCAGCTCCGGTCAGAGGAGCTCTGGTCAGAGGAGCTCTGGTCAGAGGAGCTCCGGTCAGAGGAGCTCTGGTCAGAGGAGCTCCTCCTGGGCTGAGACGGTCACTCTTCATTTCTATCAACAATCTGTTCACATCTTCTGTCCAGCAGCTGAAAGCTTCTGATGGAGGCGAACGACCGCTCCATCAACTCGTCATGAGAAAACAACTCCATGTTTCTATCACACCTCCCACCAAATCAGTAACTTATCAACAGTTACCATGGAAACCAGTTGATATGAAACAGCAGCGAGCCAGTCCAGCAGTCCGTTCTTAATATTAATAATAATAGCTTGGATTTATAAAGCGCTTTCACACTGCTGCCCTGAGGCAGTTTGGGGATTTATCATCAAAACTGAGGTCAAATTATGTATAAAATGTATTGGAACAATACAGTACAGTACTTTATCTAGGATGATGATTACGAAAGGGTGTGCTGCGGCCCTAGTGGTCTGTGCAGGTATTACAGGTTGGTCGTAAGAGGTAATTTACAACGATACAATTCTTGCATATTTCTATTAAAGATAAAAAAAACTGACAATCCAAGTGATTAAATGATGTCATTCTTCATTTATCGACCTGATGTGCACCAGTTTGATGTTGGAGTTGGTGTCTCCCTCTGACCAGTGTGAAGCAGACTTCATCAGGACTGATCGGTTGGTTTTAAACATGAATTCAGCTGCTTTACAGATGTTTTACCCCGAAATCTGAACATTTAATCCCCAGAGTGGAAAACAAAAGGTGTTTTTACGCCTTTATGAGCCACTTAAACATAATAAGTTCTGATGGGAGCATTAAACTGACTGAACACACATCGGATCACTTCTAACTAAAGAAACATAATGAAGTACCACTTTCCTTTCCTGCCTAATGATGAAGTATTGATAATAAATAAATAATATTATATATATATATATATATATATATATATATATATATATATATATATATATATATATATATATATATATATATATATATATATATGTTGAAGTCTGATTTTCATCATTTTCACTTTAAATGAGGGAAGTACTGATACAGAACCAATACCAGTATAGATAGTATATGAGATATCAGGTCTGAGATTGTACAGAGTGCAGTACTCTGAGTAGTATTTGTATAAGAAAAAAGTTTCCCAACACAACCCGGCCAGTATTATACTAGGTCATAGTTCAGCAGCGTCGCCTGGAGGTTCTCCAAACATCAGTACTGATGATCGTCCAGT
>NC_137633.1:609628-657128 GCF_963383615.2 Lipophrys pholis | reverse complement strand
ATCCTCTAGAGCCGTGGAGTATTACCCTCTAGAGCGGTGGAGTATTATCCTCTAGAGCGGTGGAGTATTACCCTCTAGAGCGATGGAGTATTATCCTCTAGAGCGATGGAGTATTATCCTCTAGAGCGGTGGAGTATTACCCTCTAGAGCGATGGAGTATTACCCTCTAGAGCGGTGGAGTATTACCCTCTAGAGCCGTGGAGTACAACCCTCTAGAGCGGTGGGGTATTACCCTCTAGAGCGATGGAGTATTACCCTCTAGAGCCGTGGAGTATTATCCTCTAGAGCAGTGGAGTATTACCCTCTAGAGCGGTGGAGTTTTACCCTCTAGAGCGGTGGAGTTTTACCCCCTAGAACCATGGAGTTTTATCCTCTAGAGCGGTGGAGTATAATCCTCTAGAGCCTTGGAGTATTACCCTCTAGAGCGGTGGGGTATTACCCTCTAGAGCAATGGAGTATTACCCTCTAGAGCCATGGAGTATTATCCTCTAGAGCGGTGGAGTATTACCCTCTAGAGCGATGGAGTATTATACAATAGAGCGGTGGGGTATTATCCTCTAGAGCGGTGGAGTATTACCCTCTAGAGCGACAAAGTATTATCCTCTGGAGCGGTGGAGTATTACCCTCTAGAGCGATGGAGTATTACCCTCTAGAGCGGTGGAGTATTACCCTCTAGAGCGATGGAGTATTATCCTCTAGAGCTGTGGAGTATTACCCTCTAGAGCGGTGGAGTATTACCCTCTAGAGTGATGGAGTATTATCCTCTAGAGCGGTGGAGTATTACCCTCTAGAGTATTTTCAGACCCAACAGGCTGGACACCAGAAACGGTTTGTTTACATGACAATGTTTTAGAACAACTTTTTACGTTTTATTTTGACAGTCACTGTAAAAACAATCTTACTTGGTCTGTCCACTAGAATGTCTGTGTGTGTGTGTGTGTGTGTGTGTGTGTGTGTGTGTGTGTGTGTGTGTGTGTGTGTGTGTGTGTGTGTGTGTGTGTGTGTGTGTGTGTGTGTGTGTGTGTGTGTGTGTGTGTGTGTGTGTGTGTGTGTGTGTGTGTGTGCTTTCAGTATTAAAACTAACAGCAGCACCAACTAGTGGCCTGGCATGCTGTTACAGTGACTGTCAAAATAAAAGTACCAGTCCATGACATCAGGAGGAAACCCTGTTCTGATTGGCTCTACTGAGCATGTGCAGAGGAACTATCCAGTAGTTCTCATAACAAGTAGCAGCGTTTCAGTAAAGCAGTTTTTTACGGTTTCCATGGAGACGGAGTTGGAGAGTTTCGAAAAGTTACATTTTCAGTGGCTCCGTTGTCATGTGAACAGACCCTACAACTCTACCAAGGTTTGAAACTTTATTTTGAAAGCGTCGCTAACCCTAACCCGTCTCCTGACGATCTCCTGACGTTCTCCCGATGTTGTCTTGACGATCTCCTGACAGTGTCCTCCTCGTTTTCAGCAGTAAATCTTGAGTTCTTGTGAAAATCTCAACAAAGAAAAACTCTAGAGTTTCATTTGAAAGGTTCTCATGACCCTGTTCTCCGGTCTGGAGGATCACACTGGCCCCTGAAGAGTAAAGTCCAGGGAAGGTTGTTGGTTAGAATCCCTGCAGCAGCAGGAACCAGGATGGGTTGGTCTCCCGGATGCAGACTTGTTGCTGAAGCAGTTTAATCTGAGCTGTTCTTGGTCTTTATATTCAGATTATCTGGACTCATCTCTAATCTTAGTTTCTTTCTCCTCCACAGAAGAAAAGAACAGACTTTCGTTCCTGAAACACTTGAAGGAGTTAAAGATTCGTGAAACTTTGCAGATTTCCCCGACATCCTATCGGCCTCATCTCCACATTAAATCCTCCGCCGAGCGTTTAGTCTCATTAATCCCAGGACCGACACAGTAAACACTCTTTTATTACAGCAGCGAGCCGAAACCAGAGACGAGTGTTTGCTCACTTTTAATAAATCCTGTCTTTAGAACCCGGCGGGCTTTAGGGAGGAGGCTCGGGCTGAACATCCGTGAGAGCAGATCAGAACCACCACTTTTCATTGGACCGAAGCTTCATTAGTGAACCGAGCAGCGAGAGATGGGATTGGTTCCCTTTGATCTTTTTATTTGACATGTCTTGTTTCTGTGTGGAGAGCCTGGAGAGTCTGGAGAGCCTGGAGAGCCTGGAGAGCCAGGAGAGCCTGGAGAGCCAGGAGAGCCTGGAGAGCCTGGAGAGCCTGGAGAGCCTGGAGAGCCTGGAGAGCCAGGAGAGCCTGGAGAGCCTGGAGAGCCTGGAGAGCCTGGAGAGCTGACAGACTCTTTAATGCTCCGGCAGACAGAGCGCCACGACGGGGTCCGACTCTGACCCTCGTCCTCCGCTTGGCGCTGCTCCGACTCCAACAATAGAGCAGCACACGCTCTACACAAGTTTGGCAGAAGGAAAAGGAAAATCAGAAAAAGGTTGAAGCTTGTATTTCTTCTTCTCCTGCTCTCCTTTCCTCTCTTCTTTGTTCTCCTGCTCTCCTTTCCTCCCGTCTTTGTTCTCCTGCTCTCCTTTCCTCCCGTCTTTGTTCTCCTGCTCTCCTTTCCTCTCTTCTTTGTTCTCCTGCTCTCCTTTCCTCCCGTCTTTGTTCTCCTGCTCTCCTTTCCTCTCTTCTTTGTTCTCCTGCTCTCCTTTCCTCCCGTCTTTGTTCTCCTGCTCTCCTTTCCTCTCCCGTCTTTGTTCTCCTGCTCTCCTTTCCTCTCGTCTTTGTTCTCCTGCTCTCCTTTCCTCTCCCGTCTTTGTTCTCCTGCTCTCCTTTCCTCCCGTCTTTGTTCTCCTGCTCTCCTTTCCTCCCATCTTTGTTCTCCTGCTCTCCTTTCCTCCCGTCTTTGTTCTCCTGCTCTCCTTTCCTCTCGTCTCTCTTCTCCTGCTCTCCTTTCCTCCCGTCTTTGTTCTCCTGCTCTCCTTTCCTCCCGTCTTTCTTATCCTGCTCTCCTTTCCTCTCCCGTCTTTGTTCTCCTGCTCTCCTTTCCTCCCGTCTTTCTTATCCTGCTCTCCTTTCCTCTCCCGTCTTTGTTCTCCTGCTCTCCTTTCCTCTCGTCTTTGTTCTCCTGCTCTCCTTTCCTCCCGTCTTTGTTCTCCTGCTCTCCTTTCCTCTCCCGTCTTTGTTCTCCTGCTCTCCTTTCCTCCCGTCTTTGTTCTCCTGCTCTCCTTTCCTCCCATCTTTGTTCTCCTGCTCTCCTTTCCTCCCGTCTTTGTTCTCCTGCTCTCCTTTCCTCTCGTCTCTCTTCTCCTGCTCTCCTTTCCTCCCGTCTTTGTTCTCCTGCTCTCCTTTCCTCCCGTCTTTCTTATCCTGCTCTCCTTTCCTCTCCCGTCTTTGTTCTCCTGCTCTCCTTTCCTCCCGTCTTTCTTATCCTGCTCTCCTTTCCTCTCCCGTCTTTGTTCTCCTGCTCTCCTTTCCTCTCCCGTCTTTGTTCTCCTGCTCTCCTTTCCTCCCGTCTTTGTTCTCCTGCTCTCCTTTCCTCTCCCGTCTTTGTTCTCCTGCTCTCCTTTCCTCCCATCTTTGTTCTCCTGCTCTCCTTTCCTCCCGTCTTTGTTCTCCTGCTCTCCTTTCCTCTCGTCTCTCTTCTCCTGCTCTCCTTTCCTCCCGTCTTTGTTCTCCTGCTCTCCTTTCCTCCCGTCTTTCTTATCCTGCTCTCCTTTCCTCTCCCGTCTTTGTTCTCCTGCTCTCCTTTCCTCCCGTCTTTCTTATCCTGCTCTCCTTTCCTCTCCCGTCTTTGTTCTCCTGCTCTCCTTTCCTCTCCCGTCTTTGTTCTCCTGCTCTCCTTTCCTCCCGTCTTTGTTCTCCTGCTCTCCTTTCCTCTCCCGTCTTTGTTCTCCTGCTCTCCTTTCCTCCCGTCTTTGTTCTCCTGCTCTCCTTTCCTCCTGTCTTTGTTCTCCTGCTCTCCTTTCCTCTCTTCTTTGTTCTCCTACCACACAAAAGAAAGAGGTTCTTTCAGCCTCCAGATGTGATGGAAATTGAAATCCGCAGTGAAATCAGGGAAAAGAGTTTGTTACAAAGGAGGAACTCATTCAGCCGGGAGAACCTCACCGGTTCTGTTAGGAACAGAACCAGACAACAGCCAGGCTGGACCATGGGCAGGAACAGGACATACATGTACACACATACATGTACATACATGTACACACATACATGTATGTACATGTACACACATACATGTATGTACACACATACACGTACATACATGTATGTACGTGTATGTACATGTACACACATACATGTATGTACACACATACACGTACATACATGTATGTACGTGTATGTACATGTATGTACGTACATACATGTATGTACGTGTATGTACGTACATACATGTACATACATTCATGTACATACATACATGTACATGTATGTATGTATGTATGTATGTATGTATGTATGTATGTATGTATGTATGTATGTATGTATGTATGTGTGTACCTGTATGTATGTACACACATACATGTACATACATGTATGTACGTGTATGTACGTACATGTACACACATTCATGTACATACATACAGGTATATACATACATTTACATACATGTACATACATGTATGTACATGTATGTACGTACATACATGTACACACATTCATGTACATACATACATGTATGTATGTACATGTACACACATACATGTATGTACATGTATGTACATGTACACACATACATGTATGTACGTACATACATGTACACACATTCATGTACATACATACATGTATGTATGTACATGTACACACATACATGTATGTACATGTATGTACATGTATGTACATGTACACACATACATGTATGTACATGTATGTACATGTATGTACCTAGAAAGACGGTTCTTATGGAATAAAGCAGGTTTTAGTGAAATTCTGCAGGAAATCTGGGACCAGTTTTATGTTTAAAAGTGCAGCTTCTAATATACTTTATTGTGAAAGTTTTCCAAAGAGAAAACAGGAAGTGATTGAAGGTTCATTGATCTGCTATGGGAGTTAGCATGCTAACCAGCTAGCCTGAGCTTCTCCAGTCTTAAGATCTGAAATCTTGAACTGGAGCCGGTCCTCAGTCCAGACTAGAACAGTGGACTGGAGAACAGGCTGCAGTGACTCGACGCTGCCACCTACTGGATGGAGGTGGTGGAGATCAGATTGTACCTGGATCGTTCAGGAACACTCAGGATCCACATCCGGGGCTTTTCCACACATTCTGAATCTCAAACACTCTAGAACTGGGAGGCGTTTTCCTAAACTGTCACGCATTCGGGAACTCGGATGAAATCTAGAACCCTGACTGATTCTAGAACTTTAGAGTCCAGAGCTATTCTGGAACCGGCTCCGTTTGATCTGCAGCAGGAGGAGAGACGAGCGGCGCCGGTCACACAAGCTGTTCTGGGTTTTAACTATTAACCCCTTCATGACAGACGACCTGAAGAACGACCACAGCAGACGGGTTCCTGCAGCGGCACCAAAATGACCAGAACACTCGGAACACTCGGTTCTTTGAATATTCAGACGCTGTGGAGTCTGGATACTAACTGTGAGATGTGACATTAAAACCTCTCCTTTAGCTTCACTTTCACTTTAGTCCAACATGATCAGAACCTCTGAAGGCTCCAATCTAGAACCAACCCAGGACTTACAGAACCTTTCTTTGACACTTCACTGTATTTTGCTGCAGAATGTTTCATTAAAATTGACTTTATGTTGAGATTGTCGTCATTTTCAGGATTACTTGTTTGATACTATGAATGCTAGACAGTTTCATCAGGTACACTGTGTACTACCACAACAAAAGAAATACTTCTGAGAGTAAATTCGAAGGTTATTATAGTCAGATTGTACTGGTCCAGCCGCTCAGGGGGAAACTGGACCGTATGTGACTCCTGAAGTAAAGTTCTACTCAGGATAGTTTACATCTTGGTACACGTGATACACGTGATATATCTCCTATACATCATATTGGTTCACTTGTGCTTTCAAAGATATTCAATGTTTGGTTCCTGGTAGTCCAGTTGGACCTGGTGACCTTTGACGTCTCCGTCTTCAGGGCGTCGCCACATCAGAGGTGTTATGATGAACGATGAACTAAGAGTTGTGGCGGCAGAGCTCCTCGCCCAATCGGAAGGTTGCAGGTTCCCTTCTCTGCCTGCCTACATGCCCAAGTGCCCTTGGGCGAGACACTGGTGTGAATGTGTGAATGTGGTGAGCGGTGGAAAACGCTCTGGGGCTGCTGGCAGATAAACGCTGCTCTATAGTTCCTTTTACCATCATTTCCTTCTGCAGAAACTCATCATGAGTCTTTGGTTTCTAGGTCTCACCTCACAGGAGGGAGGTTGTGGGTTTGATTCTGGGCAGAATCTTTCCATCTGGAAAACATCCATCGCATCTTGTCCCAGTCATTTCAATCCATGAATCAGATTTAATCCCACCCCTCTAGAAGTGCACCTGGTGTGACCTGTACCTGGTGTGACCTGTACCTGTACCAGGTGTGACCTGTACCTGGTGTGACCTGTACCTGGTGTGACCTGTACCTGTACCAGGTGTGACCTGTACCCGTACCAGGTGTGACCTGTACCTGTACCAGGTGTGACCTGTACCAGGAGTGACCTGTACCAGGTGTGACCTGTACCTGTACCAGGTGTGACCTGTACCTGGTGTGACCTGTACCTGTACCAGGTGTGACCTGTACCCGTACCAGGTGTGACCTGTACCAGGAGTGACCTGTACCAGGTGTGACCTGTACCTGTACCAGGTGTGACCTGTACCTGTACCAGGAGTGACCTGTACCTGGTGTGACCTGTACCTGTACCAGGTGTGACCTGTACCAGGTGTGACCTGTACCTGTACCAGGTGTGACCTGTACCTGTACCAGGAGTGACCTGTACCAGGAGTGACCTGTACCTGTACCAGGAGTGACCTGTACCAGGTGTGACCTGTACCTGTACCAGGAGTGACCTGTACCTGTACCAGGAGTGACCTGTACCAGGTGTGACCTGTACCTGTACCAGGAGTGACCTGTACCTGTACCAGGTGTGACCTGTACCTGTACCAGGTGTGACCTGTACCAGGTGTGACCTGTACCTGTACCAGGAGTGACCTGTACCAGGTGTGACCTGTACCAGGTGTGACCTGTACCTGTACCAGGAGTGACCTGTACCAGGTGTGACCTGTACCTGTACCAGGAGTGACCTGTACCTGTACCAGGAGTGACCTGTACCAGGTGTGACCTGTACCTGTACCAGGTGTGACCTGTACCTGTACCTGTACCAGGAGTGACCTGTACCAGGTGTGATGGAGGGATGCAGAGTATTTTAGGAGATGAAATGAAAAATGCATCAACAGATTGAAACTTGAATTCATCTCAATCTGCAGTTCTTCTCTTTTCTTCTTTACAGCTGGAGGATCGTGTCTCTTCACTCTCACCCTGAACTGAAGGAGAGGAGGCTCGATGGCGCCACCTGCTGCCTGGTTAGATTTTACTCCTCAGGTTTAAACTGCTGGCTCAGTGACGGAGAAAGTTTCAATATTAGAAACGATGTGGATCAGGTTCCAGGAGCTTCTTTGTACTTTAGGACTAAAAAACAGTTTTACTGATAAATTTAAAAACATCGTCAGATTTTCATAGAAAACTGTATTTTAGGTGGATTTCTTTAATTTGTTCTGTAACTTTCACCTTTATAAATGTTTCATTCTGTTTATATTTACTCAGTTACATGTGAATTCCACGCCTCCATTGGTGAGTGAGTGAGTGAGTGAGTGAATGTGATGAACTCTGGAATCACACAGTCCATCTATCAATTCTCTCATTTTAAAACCAAAACTGTTCATGAACTAATCAGGAATGAAGATCTGACGCTTCTCAGCTCCACAATGAAACCCTGAATTTACTGAAATGATCTCAGACTTTATTTCACCGCTGCTTCATGGACTTTTTCTTAAAATTCACACATGGAAGGTTTTTATTAGTGACAGTCTGAAGAATGACAGAGAGAGAAACTGAAATAAAATGATGAACAAGACGAAAAGGAGGGTAAGTTTACTAAAGCCTGACATCCTGATAACGACGGAGCGCGGGATCCAGCGGGATCCAGCAGGATCCAGCAGGATCCAGCAGGATCCAGCAGGATCATCGGTCCTTGGTTTTGAAAAGACATGCGGCGTTTTGGAGGCGGTTTGGTTCAAAACAGGATTAATGATAAACTCCTGCAACGCCAGTCTGTTCAGCACTTATTCTCATGTCATGATCAGTCTGAGCAGATCAGCAGTCATGGCAGAACAAACGTCTCCAGACAGAACAAACGTCTCCAGGCAGAACAAACGTCTCCAGCCAGAACAAACGTCTCCAGGTAGAACAAATGTCTCCAGGTAGAACAAATGTCTCCAGGCAGAACAAACGTCTCCAGGTAGAACAAACGTCTCCAGCCAGAACAAACGTCTCCAGGTAGAACAAACGTCTCCAGCCACAACAAACGTCTCCAGGTAGAACAAACGTCTCCAGGTAGAGCAAATGTCTCCAGGCAGAACAAACGTCTCCAGGCAGAACAAATGTCACCAGACAGAACAAACGTCTCCAGCCAGAACAAACGTCTCCAGCCAGATCAAACGTCTCCAGGCAGATCAAACGTCTCCAGGTAGAACAAACGTCTCCAGCCAGATCAAACGTCTCCAGGTAGAACAAACGTCTCCAGCCAGAACAAACGTCTCCAGCCAGATCAAACGTCTCCAGGTAGAACAAACGTCTCCAGGTAGAACAAATGTCTCCAGGCAGAACAAACTTCTCCAGGTAGAACAAATGTCTCCAGGCAGATCAAACGTCTCCAGGTAGAACAAATGTCTCCAGGCAGAACAAACTTCTCCAACCACCAACAAACATCCCGTCCTCTCACGAGAGCAACGGCATACAGCTTAGCAGCGTGCTAGCAGGTAGCAGAACGTGTGAAGGGACATGGAAGATGGAAGAAGACGAGTTAATTCCAAACAAAAGGAGCAGCGATCCATCGTCTGTCGGTAGTTTAGATTCAAGATGGAAGATGTTGAACAAACAACAGTGTAAAACATTCTGCAGCAGCGTCGCCACAACAGGAAGCAGCACAACAAGTTTTCATCACGTTTAAAAATCCTCCAGTAGAAAATGAAGAGCGTCTGAAGCTGCAACATCAATGTTCTCCTGCCGGTTCCACCGCAGCCGAGAACCGAAGCAACCGGCGCCGACGCCATTGAGTCTGGCCTCTTCCTTCCAGATCAATACCTTATGACGAGAATAGTCCAGAACATAGATATCGTCACGGTAACGTCCACATAGAGAAGACCTGCTCCCTCTAGTGTCGAGGAACTAGAATCTGCCTGGTGGAAAACCTCCTGCAGAGAACCTCCTGCAGAGAACCTCCTGCAGAGAACCTCCTGCAGAGAACCTCCAGCAGAGAACCTCCAGCAGAGAACCTCCTGCAGAGAACCTCCTGCAGAGAACCTCCAGCAGAGAACCTCCTGCAGAGAACCTCCTGCAGAGAACCTCCTGCAGAGAACCTCCTGCAGAGAACCTCCTCCTGCTCTTCATCAAGTAGAAGAAAAGAACAAACTGAATTTCATGATCGTGCTGGATAATAAATTCCATTTTGTCAAGATTCACTTTGTTGCATCCAAGTTAAATATTAACATATAATAATGTGGAATGTTTGAATGTCGACAGAGAACCCACCTCGAGGGACTGATGATAGGAAATACTGATTTCAGACCAAGGCAAAGTACCAAGATATATAAGATGATAAGAATATAGAGATATTAATAAGGCTCATATCGCCCAGCCATAGAGGACGTTGAATTGAATTTAATGTTCAAGTTAAGAGAGTTTGAATCTGATAGATTAGAAAAAGATGCAAACACAGAAAAAGTTAAAGAAAAAAAAGACTCAAAAGATTTTGGAGGAAAGTGAAGCAGCTCAGATCAGGATCCACCGTGTGACTAAAGACCCTGCAGCCTCTAGAGGACATGTTTCTACCAGTCTGAGATCCAGGAGCTGAAGCCCAGGACCCAGGACCCAGGACCCAGGACCCAGGACCCAGTCCTGGACCCAGGACCCAGTCCTGGGTCACGAGCCACCAGCTGAGGTCCTCCTGTCCTTCTTTGATGCAGTAAACTCATCTGAACACCAGAGGGCAGCAAATCATCGCATTTAACATTGGACTCGTCCACAAATACTCAGATTACTCACACCTTCCTCAGTTGCTCTCACGTTACCTTTTAATTATTCATTGTAACTTCTGGACAATCATAAAAAAACACGTCTAAATAAATCTGTTAACACAATTAATTAAAAAAACCAGTGTATTTTAGACAGAAAATTTAAAAGCATAACATTTGATCGACCAACCAACCAACCAACCAACCAACCAACCAAACAACCAACCAACCAACCAACCAACCAACCAACCAACCAACCAACCAACCAACCAACCAACCAAACAACCAACCAACCAACCAACCAACCAACCAACCAACCAACCAACCAAACAACCAACCAACCAACCAACCAACCAACCAAACAACCAACCAACCAACCAAACAACCAACCAACCAACCAACCAACCAACCAACCAACCAACCAACCAACCAACCAACCAACCAACCAACCAACCAAACAACCAACCAACCAACCAACCAACCAACCAAACAACCAACCAACCAACCAACCAACCAACCAACCACCTTCTTACAAAAGGAAGAAACTCTAAACCTCCTGGAATTGATCCACGTTACTTTACATATAAAACAACTAATATATTGATTGAAAAATCAGATCACATTTCTGATAAACTAAATTATTTTTGTTTCTATGATTTCATCATGTTGAGAAAAGTCAGCTGTGTACTGTGAAGTACTTCTTCTTTGTTGCTCTGGAGCTGGACAGTCAATATAAAGTATAATATATAATATATTATAATATATAATATATAATATATAATATCTAATATATAATATACTCAATAAATTGTGTTTTTCTTCTCTTCTGCACTGATGGAGCCGAGTGTGTGTGTGTGTGTGTGTGTGTGTGTGTGTGTGGTGTGTGTGTGTGTGTGTGTGTGTGTGTGTGTTCAGGCTTTAACAGGGTGGTTCCACTGAGTCAGTTCTCCAGAAGTCTTTACCGTACGCAGGTTGGTACAGGTTCAGTTACAGTTGATATTACTAATAAAAGAAAAGTATTCGGAGGAGTAATAATAACCCAGCGGTGGAGTAACAGCGGGGAAACGTTGAGTGAGCAGAAAGTCAAATATAAACAGTGTTTTGACTTCGTGGCGACAGCATGTGTTCTTCAGCTGTGACGAGCTGCAGTTACACCGTCCACCACAGGGGGGGGTTGTGGGTAAATCGGTGTTTGTTTTACATTATGTGGTCCGCTGGCTGCTGCTCATGCTCACCTCTCTGAGCTGGGGGGGGGGGGGGGGGGGGGGGGGCACAGGGTGGGCGGGGCTCCGGCTGTCAGACAAGTCATCAGCAGGGAGGTCAAACGGTGAGTAACTACAATGAAAAGGACATTACTAGTTACTTGAAAAGTGAGTATTACATTACTTTAGTCTCCCTCAGTGAAGTTTATTCTAAAATGCTCTATAATCTGATGATAGAGGAGGAAGATTCTCTATAATCTGATGTTAGTGGAGGAAGATGCTCTATAATCTGATGTTGGAGAGGAGGGTGCTCTATAATCTGACGTTGGAGGAGGAATATGCTCTATAATCTGATGTCGACGAGGGGGTGCCCTATAATCTGATGTTGGACAAGAAGATGCTCTATAATCTGATGTCGGAGAAGAAGGTGCTCTATAATCTGATGTCGGCGAGGAGGATGCTCTATAATCTGATGTCGACGGGGAAGATGCTCTATAATCTGATGTCGATGAGGGGGATGCCCTATAATCTGATGTTGGAGAAGATGCTCTATAATCTGATGTCGGAGAAGAGGGTGCTCTATAATCTGATGTCGGAGAAGAAGATGCTCTATAATCTGATGTTATCTGAAGCTACACCAGGTTGTAGGGCTGGTATTCCAGTCGGGATTTAACACACAGAATTTGTGGGACTTTGTTATTAACCTCTGCTCTATAACCGAACAGAGCAAACTGTGTGTGTGTGTGTGTGTGTGTGTGTGTGTGTGTGTGTGTGTGTGTGTGTGTGTGTGTGTGTGTGTGTGTGTGTGTGTGTGTGTGTGTGTGTGTGTGTGTGTTGGCAGCTTCCATGATATTGTGAAAGGGAAAAGCTGCTTGAGGTTTTTTCTAAAATAAACTCAAACTGTGACGATCTCACTACACAGCCACACACAACCTCCAACCTCCAACCTCCAACCTCCAACATCCAACCTCCAACTTCCAACATCCAACCTCCAACATCCAACCTCCAACACACAACTTCCAACATCCAACCTCTAACATCCAACATCCAACATCCAACATCCAACATCCAACTTCCAACATCCAACCTCCAACCTCCAACCTCCAACCTCCAACCTCCAACCTCCAACCTCCAACTTCCAACCTCCAACCTCCAACTTCCAACTTCCAACCTCCAACCTCCAACCTCCAACCTCCAACCTCCAACTTCCAACTTCCAACCTCCAACCTCCAACCTCCAACTTCCAACATCCAACTTCCAACTTCCAACTTCCAACATCCAACCTCCAACATCCAACCTCCAACCTCCAACTTCCAACATCCAACCTCCAACCTCCAACTTCCAACATCCAACCTCCAACCTCCAACATCCAACCTCCAACTTCCAACACACAACTTCCAACATCCAACCTCCAACTTCCAACCTCCAACTTCCAACTTCCAACCTCCAACTTCTAACATCCAACCTCCAACTTCCAACTTCCAACCTCCAACCTCCAACCTCCAACTTCCAACCTCCAACCTCCAACCTCCAACCTCCAACCTCCAACTTCCAACCTCCAACTTCCAACCTCCAACCTCCAACCTCCAACTTCCAACATCCAACCTCCAACTTCCAACATCCAACCTCCAACCTCCAACCTCCAACCTCCAACCTCCAACTTCCAACATCCAACCTCCAACTTCCAACCTCCAACCTCCAACCTCCAACATCCAACCTCCGACTTCCAACTTCCAACTTCCAACCTCCAACTTCCAACATCCAACCTCCAACCTCCAACATCCAACCTCCAACCTCCAACCTCCAACCTCCAACATCCAACCTCCAACTTCCAACATGCAACCTCCAACCTCCAACTTCCAACTTCCAACCTCCAACCTCCAACCTCCAACTTCCAACATCCAACCTCCAACCTCCAACTTCCAACATCCAACCTCCAACCTCCAACCTCCAACTTCCAACTTCCAACTTCCAACTTCCAACATCCAACATCCAACATCCAACCTCCAACCTCCAACCTCCAACTTCCAACCTCCAACATCCAACCTCCAACTTCCAACATCCAACATCCAACCTCCAACTTCCAACATGCAACCTCCAACTTCCAACTTCCAACCTCCAACATCCAACATCCAACCTCCAACCTCCAACCTCCAACTTCCAACCTCCAACCTCCAACCTCCAACCTCCAACTTCCAACCTCCAACCTCCAACCTCCAACCTCCAACCTCCAACTTCCAACCTCCAACTTCCAACCTCCAACCTCCAACCTCCAACTTCCAACATCCAACCTCCAACTTCCAACATCCAACCTCCAACCTCCAACCTCCAACCTCCAACTTCAACATCCAACCTCCAACTTCCAACCTCCAACCTCCAACATCCAACCTCCGACTTCCAACTTCCAACTTCCAACCTCCAACTTCCAACATCCAACCTCCAACCTCCAACATCCAACCTCCAACCTCCAACTTCCAACCTCCAACCTCCAACATCCACCTCCAACTTCCAACATGCAACCTCCAACCTCCAACTTCCAACTTCCAACCTCCAACCTCCAACCTCCAACCTCCAACTTCCAACATCCAACCTCCAACCTCCAACTTCCAACATCCAACCTCCAACCTCCAACTTCCAACTTCCAACATCCAACATCCAACATCCAACCTCCAACCTCCAACCTCCAACTTCCAACCTCCAACATCCAACCTCCAACTTCCAACATCCAACATCCAACCTCCAACTTCCAACATGCAACCTCCAACATCCAACTTCCAACTTCCAACCTCCAACATCCAACATCCAACCTCCAACCTCCAACCTCCAACTTCCAACCTCCAACCTCCAACCTCCAACCTCCAACTTCTAACATCCAACATCCAACCTCCAACACACAGCAGCCCTGATCTGAACTAGCCTCTGCTAACCTGAACCCATTCAGACACATCAACAATGGATGAAGTGTTTTAAAGAGTAAACAGTATTTTGGAACCCTGCAGCGTTCTAAGTGGAATGTTGTGAGACGCCAAACCAAGTCCTCTGTCAGAGGACAGTTCTAGGTCCAGTCCAGGAGACACAGTCAAAATGACTGAACAGAACCAGATTCACACTCAAACGATTCAGTTTCCAACTCATGAATGAAGGTTTGGTTTTTTCATGTTGTCGTCCTCCTGGTGGCGTCACATCAGAACCTCCACCGCTCACTGGAACCGCTCACTGGAACCAATCACTGGAACCGTTCACTGGAACCAATCACTGGAACCGTTCACTAGAACCAATCACTGGAACCGTTCACTAGAACCGTTCACTGGAACCGTTCACTAGAACCGTTCACTGGAACCGTTCACTGGAACCGTTCACTGGAACCAATCACTGGAACCAATCACTGGAACCGTTCACTGGAACCAATCACTGGAACCGTTCACTGGAACCGCTCACTGGAACCAATCACTAGAACCAATCACTGGAACCAATCACTGGAACCAATCACTGGAACCAATCACTGGAACCAATCACTAGAACCAATCACTAGAACCAATCACTGGAACCAATCACTGGAACCGTTCCCTAGAACCAATCACTAGAACCAATCACTGGAACCAATCACTAGAACTGTTCACTAGAACCGTTCACTGGAACCAATCACTGGAACCGTTCACTGGAACCAATCACTGGAACCGTTCACTGGAACCAATCACTGGAACCGTTCACTAGAACCATTCACTGGAACAAATCAAAATCACTGGAACCAATCACTGGAACCAATCACTGGAACCAATCACTTGAACCGTTCACTAGAACCAATCACTGGAACCGTTCACTAGAACCGTTCACTGGAACCGTTCACTAGAACCAATCACTAGAACCAATCACTGGAACCATTCACTGGAACCGCTCACTGGAACCGCTCACTGGAACCGTTCACTGGAACCAATCACTAGAACCAATCACTGGAACCAATCACTGGAACCAATCATTGGAACCGTTCCCTAGAACCAATCACTAGAACCAATCACTAGAACCGTTCACTGGAACCAATCACTAGAACCAATCACTGGAACCAATCACTGGAACCGTTCACTAGAACCAATCACTACAACCAATCACTAGAACTGTTCACTAGAACCGTTCACTGGAACCAATCACTGGAACCGTTAACTGGAACCGTTCACTAGAACCAATCACTACAACCAATCACTAGAACTGTTCACTAGAACCGTTCACTGGAACCAATCACTGGAACCAATCACTGGAACCAATCACTTGAACCGTTCACTAGAACCAATCACTGGAACCGTTCACTAGAACCGTTCACTGGAACCGTTCACTAGAACCAATCACTAGAACCAATCACTGGAACCGTTCACTAGAACCGTTCACTGGAACCGTTCACTAGAACCAATCACTAGAACCAATCACTAGAACCGATCACTGGAACCAATCACTGGAACCATTTACTAGAACCATTCATTGGATTGATAAGAGCGTTTCCACTCGGAGACCGTCGGAGTGTTTAGGAAAATTACATCTTGGGAGCCGTTTTCAAAAAGTTGTGTTTTCAGCGGCTCTCCCCTCCGTTGTCGTTTTAAACGGAACCCAAACACGACGGAGGTTCTCTGTTTTCACCCCAACATGTCGTCATGTCTGGCTGGTCTTGGAGACACAGGTTCCCCAGAGACCAAAGGAGAGCCTGGGGCGGACTGGAGGCAGGGCAACCCCGCTCCGGGGCAATAGTACCAACCAGGACCAGGAACCAGCACGGCTCCTTCAAATGAATCCCAGAACTGGACCAGGAAGCCAAAGGTACCAGGTACCAGGTGGAACGTTTCACTCATCCCTGGTCTCTTTAAGAAACAGATTTTCAAATGAACTTCCTTCTGTTTTTTATCTAACGTCCTGATTTCACTCTTCACTGATTCTTTGATGTGAAACACTTTATTTATTTATTTAACACGGAATTATCTGCTTCTAGGTGTCTGATCCGTCTGGACATGTTCAGTCAGAACCGCTGGTGGATCGTCCAGAAGACGACAGGAGGACAACTCCAGTGCTGAGTCGGTGTTTTCTTTAGAAATCCTCTCTAAAGTTCATGAGATTAGAGAGCAGCCGCCCCTCCTCCGCTCGAAGGAGGCGGAGTCAGGGTGAGCCGGGCGACGCCTCGCTGAGCTCCGAGTGGCAGAGTGAAGATCCGGGCGCGTGGCGGCTCCATCCTGGGGGGGGGTGTGTTAGAGACCGAGCCCGAAAGACCAGGACATTATTGTTCCCGGGTCTGGGGGGGCCGCCGGAGCTGGGCCTCCTCTAGCATCCGGGGTTCTGGGTGTCACATCCAGCAGAGAACACTGAGCTCTAAACTAGAACACTGGGAGAACACGGACATTGTAGTGGACAGAACACCAAGGTGGTGACTGTCAAAATAAAATTGTTATTACGGTGACTGTCAAAATAAAAGTACGAAGTTCAGGAGAAGCTTTGTTCTGATTGGCTCTACTGAGCACGTGCAGAAGAACCGTGGTGACCCGGACCTGGAGCAGTGTTTCCACCATTTAACAGAGGCGGAGCCTGAACCTTTCCAGGATGTTGCATTCTCGCCTGTGTTTTCAAAAGTTCCACTTCAGGAGCCATTTTCAAAAACGTTCCTTTTGAGTGACTCAGAGTGTCGTGGTGTAAACTGAACCCTCAAATGTTCCACCTGAGAACCCAGTGAGCTTAACGGGTCCTGAACGCCCCCCGAGGTGTTAACAGCCCAGGGATTACACAAGGATCCAGAATGTGTCCGCGTGTCTTCATCAGACTCTTCATCTTCATCAGACTCTTCATCTTCATCAGACTCTTCATCTTCATCAGACTTTTCATCTTCATCAGACTCTTCATCTTCATCAGACTTTTCATCTTCATCAGACTCTTCATCTTCATCAGACTCTTCATCTTCAAATGTCGCTGCAGCTTTTTGTCCTCAAACATTCCCAGAGTGGATGTCAGAGCGCCGATTCAGCCATTTGTTCCAGATTAAAAGTTTTGTTGATGTGAAACAGAGTCGCACGCCACATCTGCATGTCTGATGGACCAAACAAGCTTCTGCCATTAATCAGAAAAACACGAGGAACCAGTTTCCTCTATCTAGAGTCACTGGATCAAAATGGGATTTTTTCATGCGAAGCTCAGGAGACACGTCAGGACAGTGGTGAGCTCTGTCGCTTCACACAACAGAACATTAGAGCATCCTCCTCCTCCAACATCAGATTATAGAGCATCTTCCTCCTCCAACATCAGATTATAGAGCACCGTCCTCCCCAACATCAGATTATAGAGCAGCTTCCTCCTCCAACATCAGATTATAGAGCACCGTCCTCCCCAACACCAGATTATAGAGCATCCTCCTCCAACATCAGATTATAGAGCACCGTCCTCCAACATCAGATTATAGAGCATCTCCCCCTCCAACATCAGATTATAGAGCACCTTCCTCCAACATCAGATTATAGAGCATCTCCCTCCTCCAACATCAGATTATAGAGCATCTTCCTCCTCCAACATCAGATTATAGAGCATCCTCTAGATAAACGTCTCTTTGTTTCCCTGAACAAGACGTCCTGTTTTCCGTCTTCAGGCACTAAACATGGTTTGAGGGTTTTCATGATGAAAGTATTTGGTTCTCCAGGAAATATTTACGATGCAGAATTATACAAAACAAATGTCATCGTTTGAATTCGCTGCTCCTCTGAGTCGCATATTTATGGAGTCGATGTTCAAACTGAAGTCACTGAGAGGAAAAAGGAACATGAGACAAACTAGAAAGTCTAAAACTGTCTTATAGGATCCATCAAACTTTCTGACTCCTTCATGTAAGGAGGAGGAGGAGGAGGAGAGGGAGGAGGAGGAGGAGAGGGAGGAGGAGGAGGAGGAGAGGGAGGACAAGGAGGAGGAGGAGGAGAGGGAGGAGGAGGAGGAGGAGGAGAGGGAGGAGGAGGAGACGGAGGAGGAGAGGGAGGACAAGGAGGAGGAGGAGGAGAGGGAGGAGGAGGAGGAGAGGGAGGAGGAGGAGGAGAGGGAGGACAAGGAGGAGGAGGAGGAGGAGGAGGAGAGGGAGGAGGAGGAGGAGAGGGAGGAGGAGGAGGAGGAGGAGGGAGGAGGAGAGGGAGGACAAGGAGGAGGAGGAGGAGAGGGAGGAGGAGGAGGAGGAGAGGGAGGAGAGGGAGAGGGAGGAGGAGGAGGAGAGGGAGGAGGAGGAGGAGAGGGAGGAGGAGGAGGAGGAGGAGGAGGAGAGGGAGGAGAGGGGAGGAGGAGGAGGAGGAGAGGGAGGAGGAAGAGAGGGAGGAGAGGGAGGAGGAGGAGGAGGAGAGGGAGGAGGAGGATGAGAGGGAGGGGGAGGAGGAGGACGACGAGGATGAGGAGGAGAGGGAGGAGGAAGAGGAGGAGAGGGAGAAGGAGGACGAGGAGGAGGAGGAAGACGAGGAGGACGAGGACGAGGAGGAGGAGAGGGACGAGGAAGACGAGGAGGAGAGGGACGAGGAGGAGGAGGAAGACGAGGAGGAGGAGGAGGAAGAAGTTTGTGTAGATGAGAAAATAAGTGATAGAAACAGTAAAAGAGGTGAGGAGAGATAACAGGAGAAACGAGAGGTGAAAGAAAAAGGTGATGCACGAAGAGGCTGAGAGAAAGGGTGGGGTGAGAGATGGGGGTGGGGGTGGGACTGGGGAGGGGGGGGGGGGGTAGGATTTCCGGCTGGGGTGGTTATTGTCTTGCCTCCTCTTTATGTGGTTACCAGCCCCAGGATATGGAAACACTGATATCTTTACACACTTCCTGTTCAGCACAAAGCCGCCTGGTGTCGCACCGCAGATCACAAGATAATCCAGCAACAGGAGACGCCTCACCTCACACCTGAGGAGCATGCTCCGCCTGGTTCCAGGCTGCAGGACGCCGCCCAGCTCCACCCACTTCCTAGGAGTTAAGACAAGGTGGCTGCACGCCGCCCAACAACCCGGCGGGGAGAACCCGGCGGGGAGAACCCGGCGGGGAGAACCCGGCGTCCAGCTGAAACACACCTGAGCACCGGCTTTTAAAGGAAACCGGTTCTGGAGCAGTTCTGAAGAGGAAACATGAAACTGCTCATTTCTTAAGTCAAGTAATGACTTCTGTGTTCTGAAGATCCCGTTTCCACGACAACGTCTCGTCATATAATTGGAGGCGAAGTTTGTCCACATGTTCTGGACCAACACCGCCTGGGCTGAGCTGAAGAACCTTTCATGTGGGATTAGAGTTACGCTTCAAGATGACATGTGACATTTTTAATAAAAACATTCAGCTCAAATTAAACCCCATGATGCTCCTAGAGAGAGCCTGAATCTTGTAATACTGCCTTGTACCACAAGATGGTGCAGTGAGTCAGAACAGACACATCGGCAATAGGAGTTGAAATGGGAAATCCCTCATTTACTGAAACTGAGGACTCATTATCGCCACCCAGAGGACAAATGTAGCATTACTTTGATAATTTTAAAACTAGAGAAACATCCTCTGGTGGAGCAACGAAAACACCATAGTTCTAACAACAACATGGAGCCTAATTCCACTGTCTGTCTGTCCCTACACAGCGTCTGTCTGTCTGTCTGTCCCCACACAGCGTCTGTCTGTCTGTCCCCACACAGCGTCTGTCTGTCTGTCTGTCCCTACACAGCGTCTGTCCATACACACCATCTGTCTGTCCCTACACAGCGTCTGTCCCTGCACACCATCTGTCTGTCCCTACACAGCGTCTGTCTGTTTGTCTGTCCCTGCACAGCGACTGTCTCCACACTCAAAGGACAAACCAGAGTGGTCACTGCTCACCGAGACTCAAACTCAATGATGAAATGTTCCTCCATCCAAACCTTCTACATCATCAATCTTTAACTGATCACATGCTGATATGTTTATTGATTAGGAGTGAAATTAGAGAACGTTTTCATGTCACGCAACATGAACAGCGTCTCGCCGGTCAGGGTTTGACCCGATGCGCCACCTAGAGGCAGCTGACTGCACACACCTCACCCTCAACCTCACCCTCAACCTCACCCTCAACCTCACCCTCAACCTCACCCTCATGTTCAGTCTCTGACTCCTCATCTGGACATCGAGCAGACGAGGGACAAGTTGAGTTCAGTGACACGGTCGTGTTTGACAACACCCACACCTGCTGGTGTCTCACCTGATGTCTCACCTGGTATCTCACCTGATGTCTCACCTGGTGTCTCACCTGATGTCTCACCTGGTGTCTCACCTGGTGTCTTACCTGATGTCTCACCTGGTGTCTCACCTGGTGTCTCACCTGGTGTCTCACCTGCCTCTACCTCTACCACGACCCCAGAGCTCCACGCTCGTCCCTCCTCGTCCCTCCTCGTCCCGGCTGTCTGATGTTTGTGGGTCTGAGTAAGGACACTTGTTGGCTGAACAAAGGCAGCTGGTAGCTTTTGTTCCCGGAGATGAGGAGCAGAATCACCTTACTGGGCCGGGACAATGGAGGGCAGCGTTGATACGGTGTTCTGTGTCGGCATTATCTGCGGCTCTGCCTTGTTTTTTAAGGTCTCTGCTGCAAAACAAAGACGCTGAAAGTGTCTGAAAGACTTTTCTATTTTCTGCTGGAAGTCGGGAGGATGAATGGAAACAAAGAACTCAGGATCATAGAGTTTCAGCTGTTTGTGGAGCGCCTCAGAGGCTTAACGGGGAAATCCAATGTAGAGCAGGAGTCAGGCACCTCTGTGGTCTGAGGTGAGGACCTCCTGTCAGTGATGATCAGCAGCTCTATGTAAGGAAACCTTTCAGAAGCCGTCAGCATTAGGAGAGCAGTTCTGTTCCTATTTTACTGAACTGTTCATGAGAGGACGAGCAGTTTAATCCTAATCTGACTCAGTCCTCCTCAGGAACATCAGCAGCAGCTGCAGAGGTTAGGATTTTATCTCAGCAGTTTGAATAACTTCTTGTCATTAGTTCATGATTCTGTTTATTAAAGAAACTCAGACTGTAGAGCATCTTCCTCCCACCAGCTGACATAACGTCCCCACAGACAGGAAAAGACACAATTAAAACCTTTCTGGGAGTATGGAGGCCAAACAGGAAACGCTTCTAAAGGTAAAGACACACACACACACACACACACACACACACACACACACACACACACACACACACACACACACACACACACACACACACACACACACACACACACACACACACACACACACACACACACACACACACTGTGGCCCCCCTCCCTGTGACCAAACAACAGGTGATCAGCTGCAAATGGGGGGTGGGGGTGGGGGTGGGGGTGCGGCTGGGGGAGACAAAACCATTCATCACCCCGGGGGCTGCCACGGTCCCAGACCCCGCCCCCTCAAAAGCACTCAGACTGGAGCAGATCTACGTTTAAGAGGTCTTGATGGGCAACTAAACAACCCCCCCCCCCCCCCACAATCCAAGGCCGACCACTGATGGGGTGTGGTGTGTGTTCGTGTGGGGGGGGGGGGGGGGGGGGGGGGACCGTGTTTGAAGCTGCCTGGTAAAGTGCAGCCCGGCTGCCTATTAGGACGCAGTTCAAAGGACACACACACACACACACACACACACACACACACACACACACACACACACACACACACACACACACACACACACACACACACACACACACAGTTTCAATCACAGATGACAAAGCAGGGCCATGGGGGGGGGGGGGGGGGGGTCAATAGATCAAACACTGCCGGCGTGCTGCTGAGCAAACAGTCACCAGGTGACAACGCAACAATCTGCAATTTGTAGTGTTTGTGATTTATTATGAAGGTGGACAGACGTTCGGTTCGGTTCTGTTCTGTTCTGTTCTGTTCTGTTCTGTTCGGTTCTGTTCGGTTCTGTCGGGACTCTTTCTTCTTCATTTGGCGAATTTTCAGGTGAAAAGTTCCTCGTTCTCCATGTCGGAGCGTCTGAGGTTAGATTTCATTCTGTTCCTGTGACGTCAACACGTTGTATTGAGAGACGATCAGTCTGGAACCAGAATCAGCAAGAAAACAAGGAAGAAAGAGGAAACAGAGCTGGAAATGCAGAATCAACTGAAAATCTCCTAAAACATTAACATTAACCACGAGGGAGGAAATGTCCTTTTATAGATGAAGGACAAGAAACAGAAACATTTCTCATAGCAAAGAGAGAAAAAGTTAACAAATAGTGTATCTCACATATATATATATATATATATATATATATATATATATCAACCAAGCCTGCTCCCAGGAGACCACTGCACACCACCACCGGACAATATCACTCCACTCCAACTGGGCAAGAAGTGGTGCTATAACTATAATAATCTATAAGAACGTATTTACTATGTAAAATACATCCACACCCATACTCTGTACATGTCCACACTTACATGCTCCGTGTGCATAATATTGAATATTTAGTATTTCTATTTTATTATATTGTATTTTCTATCTGTTTTTAGGTTTCTATGTGTGTTTTCTTTTCTTTTTTACTATCATGCCTGTTGTACGACTGCAAATCTCTCCATGTGAGATAAATAAAGGATATCTTATCTTATATATATATATATACTGTCAGAGAACCAATAATATTGACACAATATTGGATATGAGATTTTAGCTTAAACAATATATGAGATGAGATGAGAGATAAGATGAGACGTGATATAAAATGATGTATGAGAGGAGCTATGAGGAGGCATGTCATGAGATGGAATATGGGATTATGTATTCTGTTATTTATGAGGGGATGACATATGAGATGAGAGATAATATGAGATGATATATGAGATGAGAGATAATATGAGATGATATATGAGATGACATTTAAGATGATAAATAATCTGATGTATGAGACGGGAGGTCAAATCCAATTATCTCCAGAAAATGTGTCTCATCTCCACATTGTGCTCCTCTGGATGCTGAACAGTTCTGAGATTCCTTCACCTTCATTGAAAAGTTTCCAACACGTTGCTGCGTTTCTATTTGCAGATCAATTAATAAACTTCCCTTCAAATCAAATCCCACGTGTATTTATTTCACTTTTGATGCTTAACCTGGATCATTTGTTTTAATAAACACTTTCCTCACTGAAAATTCACGAGAGACCCCGTGAGGAAAGAACAGAAATACCAACGTGTTGATGATGCTTCTCCGGGTTTTCCCACTTCACACCTTGTAAATCAGCAGGAGGTGAGACGGGAGGTGAGACGGGAGGTGAGACGGGAGGTGAGACGGGAGGTGAGACGAGAGGTGAGACGAGAGGTGAGACGGGAGGTGAGACGAGAGGTGAGACAGGAGGTGAGGCGGGGGGAGGTGAGACGGGAGGTGAGACGAGAGGTGAGACGAGAGGTGAGACGGGAGGTGAGACGGGAGGTGAGACGGGAGGTGAGACGAGAGGTGAGACGAGAGGTGAGACGGGAGGTGAGACGGGAGGTGAGACGGGCTGTCTGCAGCTCCACACAGCAGTCAAACCCCGGCGACCTCCTGACCTCTGACCTCTGACCTCTGACCTCTGACCTCTGACCTCCATGTGAGGCCACACTCACAGCCGGGTGCTGCCTACTTAACCTCAACAGCTTCTCATGAGAAACACCGACAAGAACACCAGAATGAAGAACCCTCTGAGATCAGAACCCTTGGTTCTCTGGAGCCTCGATGGAACTGAGGAGTTTCTGACAATAGAACCAGGAATTCTGGATACTTGTGCTGCTGGAATGTGGACGAGTTCTAGAACATGTTGATCTTCAACCACTAACCAGAAATCTAGAACCTGCCATATCTCTACAAGGAACCGGAGTTCAAGACTTTTTAAGCTGCTATAATTCCTCGAACGCGTCCGTCTTCAAGAACGTCTGAGGATTCCCCAATCTGTTCCAAAGTTGATCAGGATTCTAGAATGTGCCAGAGTTCTCCAACAGGTCAGGGTTGTGAAAGGTTTCCTGAGCAGGACCTTCCACCTGGGGGCGCTGCAGACCCCCGAGCCTGCAGCTTAATGCCCCCACTTCAGTCTGCGGGGGGAAAATGTTCACGGGGGCAAACCAGCGTCCAGACTCAATCTCATAAGTGCAGGCTGGAGCAGCAGCAGGCTAAATGTCTGTTTATGACTGCTCCCAGGAGGCTGTGATTACCGGCGACGGTGGCGTCACCGACCCCAACAGGCGGCAGGTGCAGACGGAGCGAGGGCGACCCGACGCAGCAGCCTGGGGGGCTTAACAAGCATCTGAATGTCCAGCGCCATGGTGCAGTCTCAGCCCTGCTGCTGAGGACGCTGATCGCTGGTGTTGGCTTTGTTGCTCTGTTGAAACAAATTGTAGAGCAGGACGGTAGAGCGGAGCTGTTTACCAGCCCAGAGCTGCAGGTGCTTCATTAGAGCAGGTAACCACAGCAGACACTCGCTGATTGATGCATGCAGCTTTTAATGGCTGTTTGGGGTATTAGCTCTGTTTGCCCCACCGCAGAATCAGTCTCACTGCTGTTGTGCCCCCGGCTTGTGACGCTTTGTTCAATGCTCCGGGCGTTTTTCTTGTGAGGATTACCAAAATCAAGTATTTTGGTAATCCTCAGTTAATCTGGCATTTTGTTTCCAACTCTTGTATCCTGAGAGTGAAAGTCTGACGGAGGCTAAACATGCTGACAGGCGGCGGCGTTACTGCCCCACTCCGTAACCCCAACCTGCCCCACTCCGTAACCTAACCTGCCCCACTCTGTTACCCTAACCTGCCCCACTCTGTTACCCCAACCTGCCCCACTCAGAAACCCCAACCTGCCCCACTCATTAACCCCAACCTGCCCCACTCATTTACCCCAACCTGCCCCACTCATTAACCCCAACCTGCCCCACTCATTTACCCCAACCTGCCCCACTCAGAAACCCCAACCTGCCCCACTCCGTAACCCCAACCTGCCCCACTCAGTAACCCCAACCTGCCCCACTCCGTAACCCCAACCTGCCCCACTCAGTAACCCCAACCTGCCCCACTCAGTAACCCCAACATGCCCCGCTCAGTAACCCCAACCTGCCCCACCCCTCCAGCTGAGCAACACAATTCGAGGTCCAAACGAACCTGGAAGCTGGAAGCTGGAGCCTGGAGCCTGGAGCCTGGGGCCTGGAGCCTGGGGCCTGGAGCCTGGGGCTTGGAGCTTGGAGCTTGGGGCCTGGAGCTTGGGGCCTGGAGCCTGGAGCCTGGAGCCTGGGGCCTTGGGCCTGGAGCCTGGAGCTTGGGGCCTGGAGCTTGGGGCCTGGAGCCTGGAGCCTGGAGCTTGGAGCCTGGAGCCTGGAGCCTGGATGTGGTCACAGCAGGGTACCGGTGAGGGAATAATGCGACGCTGCGCTATCGTGACGTATTGAAACACGTCAAACCACTGAAACATCATCGGCCGTGACCCAGAACCGAGCGTCAGACCGTCTAAACCATGAGATGAGATGAGAAATGAGACAGATTGAGCTGTACTGTGTTCACCTACAGGAATACTACATAACCTCAGTAAGTGGCAGTAAGTGGCTCATATCAATGTAGTCTAGTACTCGGTATGTTACCTCCACAAGTAGCAATGTATTTTCAAGACTGGAAGTCCGATAGAGTAAACACTGAGCGTCCAATCAGCCTCACAATGGTCAGTTTGCAGGTTCTGCTCTAGGTTCTGCTCTAGGTTCTACTGACGTCACCATCTGACCTCCGTAACAATACCCTGTATTGTTACGCGTACAAACACATTTAAATCAGATTAAAGTTGAGAAGGAAGAACACGCTGGATTTCAACGTGTACATGTAGTATTGAGGTTCTCAACACATTGTGTCACCATCATTTTTATCATTCAGACAATTTAAAGTATTGAGACACATGAGAAAGTACGTCGGCCCAACCGTCTGGATCAACTGCATTTGTAACTACAATGTAATCTATTACTTGCAGGCTACTGGTGAAAGTGGAGGTACTGGAGTTCACACCTTCTCTTCCTGTGACACATCGTCACCAGACATCTATGAGATTAACCACCACGGGAGGAAACATGACGCTCTGCTCCTGGACTTCCTCCTCTTCTTCTGCTGGAAAGAGACGCTGAGCGGCTGCTGTCAATCATGGCTGCTGCAGGACTTTCCAGCGTCTCTCCCACTCAGTGATGAATCACAGAGTTCTGTTCTGTGTTCTGGCTGATCAGGACCGACGGCAGCCCCTGCAGCAGTTTGAGCTCCAGGACCTCCTGCTGCAGCTCCATCCAGGGATTTGGCTTCTTAAGAGGAATATTTTTCTGTTTCTCACTGGATTGAAAAATCCTCCTCTCTGCTTCAGCATTTGAACGCACCAGGATGAGTCATAGAGATACGAACCAATCAGAGGCCACCTTTGAAAAGGTATACGCCACATGGGCTCCACTGACCAATCATGTTGCTCGTTACTGGGCGTAATACAAACAGGAAGTTAGTTGTGGTTGTGAAGTCGAGCTGATAATTCACTAAATTTCAGCAAAAAAAGATGAATCCAGTCAAAATTAGACGGTGACAAGTAGTGATGGACATGATTCACATATTTTAGAGGCTTTCAGCAACACGTCCACTAGTTCTTCGGTCTAAATGAGGGCTGGAGACCCGCTGGCCATCGTAGCTCAGAGGGAATGTTTCTATCCTCAGACACGGTGAAGCTCATCACCTTCCTTCGCTTCACATGACTTCAGCTTCAGCTGCATGTCTCAGTCAGAGCTCGTCATGGGGCTGGGATGGAAATAGGCTTTTCTCCTCCAATAATTAGCTTATCAGGCCATTTACACGGCTCGGAATCATGAGCAGCAGTTTAGTGAGGAGGATAAAAATAGAGGGAGCACAGAAAGTACCGCAGGAACCTGCTGGAAGCAGAACTTCACACTCTGGGAGTGTGTGAGCATAAATTCACAGCTCGGCTTTTTCATGTGTCGCTCTGCTTTCCTTTGGGTTGTTGGTATGAGGCTGGGTGTTCAGGTAACAGGCTGGGTGTTCAGGTACCAGGCACCAGGCTGGGTGTTCAGGTACCAGGCACCAGGCTGGGTGTTCAGGTACCAGGCACCAGGCTGGGTGTTCAGGTAACAGGCTGGGTGTTCAGGTACCAGGCTGGGTGTTCAGGTAACAGGCTGGGTGTTCAGGTAACAGGCTGGGTGTTCAGGTACCAGGCTGGGTGTTCAGGTAACAGGCTGGGTGTTCAGGTAACAGGCTGGGTGTTCAGGCACCAGGCTGGGTGTTCAGGTACCAGGCACCAGGCTGGGTGTTCAGGTACCAGGCTGGGTGTTCAGGTACCAGGCTGGGAGTTCAGGTACCAGGCTGGGTGTTCAGGTACCAGGCTGGGAGTTCAGGTACCAGGCTGGGTGTTCAGGTACCAGGCACCAGGCTGGGTGTTCAGGTACCAGGCACCAGGCTGGGTGTTCAGGTACCAGGCTGGGTGTTCAGGTACCAGGCTGGGAGTTCAGGTACCAGGCTGGGTTTTCAGGTACCAGGTACCAGGCTGGGCGTTCAGGTAAAGATTTTCTTGATTGTGTAACTTTTTATGTTTCAGGCACTTTCATGACGTCTCAGAGATTAAAATGAAAAGTTCTGGGAAAAACGACTAGAAATTGTTTGAAAAGTCATTTTTCTCTCCATTTTGTTGAACCTCCAACATTAATCTGAGCAATAAAGTCAATAATGTTATAATATATATATATATATATATATATATATATATATATATAATGTTATAATAATCAGCAGGATTCATTCATTCAAAGCAAAGAAGAACAAGGTTAGTTTAAAACTGGATTTTTCACTGAGGGATCAGAATACGGTGGCCTTACACACACACACACACACACACACACACACACACACACACACACACACACACACACACACACACACACACACACACACACACACACACACACACACACACACACACACACACACACAGGACCTCACAGAGTCCAGACAAACAGGCTTTTAAACACGTCATTATTTGATCAAGCAGCAGAGTCGAGCTGCTGTCGCCCTCAGTGGTGAACAACTGTGTGTGTGTGTGTGTGTGTGTGTGTGTGTGTGTGTGTGTGTGTGTGTGTGTGTGTGTGTGTGTGTGTGTGTGTGTGTGTGTGTGTGTGTGTGTGTTGCTCCAGCTGCCTCTGACTGTAACTTACGCTGCTCATCTTAAGTACAACACACACACACACACACACACACACACACACACACACACACACACACACACACACACACACACACACACACACACACACACACACACACACACACACAGAGGGATTAGGTAGTACTCTGGTAGTTTTTGCAGTAATCTCATTACAGCCGGTAGCCGTTCTGTTAAACATTAAAAACAAAGCAGTTGTTGCAGATCAGCAGCTGCCAGCAGTTTTTCCGGCTCACTGAGTGAAGCATGACTCGGCTATACTGAAGGTTTGTGTGCATAACAACCCGTGCAAATCGGATTTGACGCTCGCAGAGCAGCCGATGCAGAAAGCGGATGCTTCCAGTCCGACAGAAGAAAAGCCACGACGTATAGATTCAGTGTGTTTCACTTCTTCAATATACGATCCAGTCAACAGCAATACTGGGATCCTGGAACCAGAATCCAGAGCAGCTGAAACGCTCATTAGATGCTTCTGTTTGCATGTGACGCCAGTCATGTTGCTACTGAGTGAACTTTATACCAAAGAGCTAATAGCATTAGCCAAAGCGTTCATTTATTTCTTTATTTCAGGGCTCATTAATAAACATTCCTGTAAATATGCCAGAAGGAGCCAACAGGTTCTTTTTCATCTGGAGTCCCGTCACAGGTCATCCGAAGAAATATAAAAACATTAGAGCAGTAGTATAGAATAAACAAATATCAATATTTACAACTATTTCCAAGTACACAGACACACACATATCACATACTTCATGTATACAGACATATGGAGACAAATACACAGAAGACAGAGACAGGAGAGGTCAGCAGGGGTCAGGGAGAGGCGGGTTAATGCTGACGGGTCCGACTGCCAAGGAGCCGTCGTTTGAACTATAATTTGTATTTGTGATATGAGGGAGGATTAGGGTGGTGGTGGGGAGGTGGTTCCAGCCCCCTCTCGCTGCTCCACCGGTTCTGGACTGGTGCTGTTTGGGATGTTGATGAACTGGTTGAGTGGAGAAGAGAGACCATGGAGGGTTCTATAGACCCGACAGAGACTGGAGAGTTTGATGAGGTTGTGAAAGCTGAGTAGATTGTGTTTATGTAGTACTGCGCAGTAGTGAGAGTGATCGGCTTTCTTGTCCAGGATTCTAACAGAGCGTCTGTGTCGTGTGTGCAGTGGTGTCAAGGAAGTGATGTTTGATAGTGAGCAGGAGGGGAGACAGTACGTGATGTTTGGTAGTGAAGAGGTGGGGAGACAGTACGTGATGTTTGGTAGTGAGCAGGAGGGGAGACAGTACGTGATGTTTGATGGTGAGCAGGAGGGGAGACAGTACGTGATGTTTGATAGTGAGCAGGTGGGGAGACAGTACGGGATGTTTGGTAGTGAGCAGGAGGGGAGACAGTACGTGATGTTTGATAGTGAGCAGGAGGGGAGACAGTACGTGATGTTTGATGGTGAGCAGGAGGGGAGACAGTACATGATGTTTGGTAGTGAGCAGGAGGGGAGACAGTACGTGATGTTTGGTAGTGAGCAGGAGGGGAGACAGTACGTGATGTTTGGTAGTGAGCAGGTGGGGAGACAGTACGTGATGTTTGGTAGTGAGCAGGTGGGGAGACAGTACGTGATGTTTGGTAGTGAGCAGGAGGGGAGACAGTACGTGATGTTTGGTAGTGAGCAGGTGGGGAGACAGTACGTGATGTTTGGTAGTGAGCAGGAGGGGAGAGAGTACGGGATGTTTGGTAGTGAGCAGGAGGGGAGACAGTACGTGATGTTTGGTAGTGAGCAGGAGGGGAGACAGTACGTGATGTTTGATGGTGAGCAGGAGGGGAGACAGTACGTGATGTTTGGTAGTGAGCAGGAGGGGAGACAGTACGTGATGTTTGATGGTGAGCAGGAGGGGAGACAGTACGTGATGTTTGGTAGTGAGCAGGAGGGGAGACAGTACGTGATGTTTGGTAGTGAGCAGGAGGGGAGACAGTACGTGATGTTTGATGGTGAGCAGGAGGGGAGACAGTACGTGATGTTTGATAGTGAGCAGGTGGGGAGACAGTACGGGATGTTTGGTAGTGAGCAGGAGGGGAGACAGTACGTGATGTTTGATGGTGAGCAGGAGGGGAGACAGTACGTGATGTTTGGTAGTGAGCAGGAGGGGAGACAGTACGTGATGTTTGGTAGTGAGCAGGTGGGGAGACAGTACGTGATGTTTGGTAGTGAGCAGGAGGGGAGACAGTACGTGATGTTTGGTAGTGAGCAGGAGGGGAGACAGTACGTGATGTTTGGTAGTGAGCAGGAGGGGAGACAGTACGTGATGTTTGGTAGTGAGCAGGAGGGGAGACAGTACGTGATGTTTGATGGTGAGCAGGAGGGGAGACAGTACGTGATGTTTGATGGTGAGCAGGAGGGGAGACAGTACGGGATGTTTGGTAGTGAGCAGGAGGGGAGACAGTACGTGATGTTTGGTAGTGAGCAGGTGGGGAGACAGTACGTGATGTTTGGTAGTGAGCAGGAGGGGAGACAGTACGTGATGTTTGGTAGTGAGCAGGAGGGGAGACAGTACGTGATGTTTGGTAGTGAGCAGGAGGGGAGACAGTACGTGATGTTTGGTAGTGAGCAGGAGGGGAGACAGTACGTGATGTTTGGTAGTGAGCAGGAGGGGAGACAGTACGTGATGTTTGGTAGTGAGCAGGAGGGGAGACAGTACGTGATGTTTGGTAGTGAGCAGGAGGGGAGACAGTACGTGATGTTTGGTAGTGAGCAGGAGGGGAGGCAGTACGTGATGTTTGATGGTGAGCAGGAGGGGAGACAGTACGTGATGTTTGATGGTGAGCAGGAGGGGAGACAGTACGTGATGTTTGATGGTGAGCAGGAGGGGAGACAGTACGTGATGTTTGGTGGTGAGCAGGAGGGGAGACAGTACGGGATGTTTGGTAGTGAGCAGGAGGGGAGACAGTACGTGATGTTTGATAGTGAGCAGGAGGGGAGACAGTACGTGATGTTTGGTGGTGAGCAGGAGGGGAGACAGTACGTGATGTTTGGTAGTGAGCAGGAGGGGAGACAGTACGTGATGTTTGATAGTGAGCAGGAGGGGAGACAGTACGTGATGTTTGATAGTGAGCAGGAGGGGAGACAGTACGTGATGTTTGGTGGTGAGCAGGAGGGGAGACAGTACGTGATGTTTGGTAGTGAGCAGGAGGGGAGACAGTACGTGATGTTTGATAGTGAGCAGGAGGGGAGACAGTACGTGATGTTTGATGGTGAGCAGGAGGGGAGACAGTACGTGATGTTTGATAGTGAGCAGGAGGGGAGACAGTACGTGATGTTTGATAGTGAGCAGGAGGGGAGACAGTACGTGATGTTTGATAGTGAGCAGGAGGGGAGACAGTACGTGATGTTTGATAGTGAGCAGGAGGGGAGACAGTACGTGATGTTTGATAGTGAGCAGGAGGGGAGACAGTACGTGATGTTTGATAGTGAGCAGGAGGGGAGACAGTACGTGATGTTTGATGGTGAGCAGGAGGGGAGACAGTACGTGATGTTTGATGGTGAGCAGGAGGGGAGACAGTACGGGATGTTTGATAGTGAGCAGGAGGGGAGACAGTACGTGATGTTTGATAGTGAGCAGGAGGGGAGACAGTACGTGACGTTTGATAGTGAGCAGGAGGGGAGACAGTACGTGATGTTTGATGGTGAGCAGGAGGGGAGACAGTACGGGATGTTTGATAGTGAGCAGGAGGGGAGACAGTACGTGATGTTTGATGGTGAGCAGGAGGGGAGACAGTACGTGACGTGAGACAGGATCATTGAATGCAGGAACATTTTAGCTGCTGGGTGGAGGTTTGATGGCGGATGTGTTTGGAGTTGCTGAGGTAGAATTTTTACCCTGACTATTTTGCTCAAACTCAAGCCTCAGATTATAGAGCATCTTCCTCCTCTAACATCAGATTAGAGAGCATCTTCCTCCACTAACATCAGATTATAGAGCATCTTCCTCCACTAACATCAGATTATAGAGCATCCCCCTCCTCTAACACCAGATTATAGAGCATCTTCCTCCACCAACATCAGATTATAGAGCAGCTCCCCCTCTAACGCCAGATTATAGAGCATCCCCCCTCTAACACCAGATTATAGAGCACCTCCCTCCTCCAACATCAGATTATAGAGCATCTCCCCCTCTAACACCAGATTATAGAGCATCCCCCTCTAACACCAGATTATAGAGCATCTCCCTCCTCTAACATCAGATTATAGAGCATCTTCCACTAACTAATATAACTACTGACAGTCCAGCTAATGTTATTAGAGCTAAAAGCAAACATGAAGTTAAAGTAAAGTAACTGCTCTACTTTTTTAACAAAGTAACTTAATCAATAACTCCACAACATGGTAGAAAGGGTTCAATGTAACAGACCTTCGATTACAACATGAGAATAGTTCTTACATTACATCCTCCATGACACCCTGACCACAACCTGAGAAATTCACAAAGTCATTGATCAAGTTAGAACATGAAGTAGAATAACAAGTTTTCACCTTTAAAAATCGGCAGCTCCAAATATTTTAAGTACTTAATGAGTAGTTTAAGTGCTGTCGACGGGAGTCTTGAGCTCCTGAACCTCAACCCTTCACACCGACTGCTTTTGTCATTAATGACCTTCTATAAACACACTGGAGGCACGTGCAGCCACACACACACACACACACACACACACACACACACACACACACACACACACACACACACACACACACACACACACACACACACACACACTGTGAGTACAGTGATGGAGGGGTGGGGGTTGGGGGCGGGGCTTGGAGGGGGCAGGATTATTCTTGCCAGCCTCTTGGCTTCAGTCCATCCAGCTTGTTACTAAAGCTGAATGTAGCAACTGCAGCCATACATCAGGCTGACAGCGCCTCCAACACACACACACACACACACACACACACACACACACACACACACACACACACACACACACACACACACACACACACACACACACACACACACACACACACACACACACACAGTTGGCCTAACTCGACTCACCATGATTGTGGAACTTTTGACGACACAAAGTTCACCCTGAGCAACACCCTCTGCAGTCAGAAGTTGTTCCCAGTTTTACTGCGACGAGATGCTAAAACTCTTCAATAAATATGCAGTAGTACTTTCAGGGTGGCAAAACTTCCAGAGTCATTCCAAACAACTAGTCACACTCACATCAGTCAGAACTGAAAACTATCATAGAGAAACACTCAAGAGGAGCAACTAATGATTTCACCTCTCCAGAGTGTGTGTGTGTGTGTGTGTGTGTGTGTGTGTGTGTGTGTGTGTGTGTGTGTGTGTACTCAGCATTGGTTCTCATGAAGAACTGTTCCTATCGTCCTCCAGCCCCTTCCTGAGGTTCTGGACCTGCTGGACCAGAGGAACCTGTGTTCTGGGGCATAGAGTCTTACCCAAGCACATGTGGGAATTGAACCTGCAACCATCTGATTGCGAGACGACCGCTCTACCAGCCAGGCCACTGCCGCTCTTTGACTACTGGAAGTGCCTCCTGTAATGCTTGTCATGTGTACTGGACCAGTGAACCGCTCTACATCTAAGTCTCTTAACGCTGAGCGACCACGGAGTCGCAGCGTTTTTGAAAAGTTCCTCCCTGGCAGCCGATTCCAAAACGTTCCGCTTCCAGTGGCTCCGAGCCGCGATGTGACCTGATTCTGACGGTAACTAGCTGGTGACCATGTGACCTCAGGAACTCTCCTCCTTCACCAGTGGAACCAACATGTCTGCCCCCACAAGTCAACAAGTTTATTTCTGAATCAAAGTGAAAAGGTGCGAATCCTCCCTGACTTCAGTCAAATCATTTCATCTTCTTATTCAGCCTGTTGAGTTGGATCCTTCCAGTTTCCTGGTCTGGAACAGAACAAGTGTCACTTCTCATGTGAACCGACTGCAGCTTCCTGCAGGAAGACAAGGTGCTGATGACAGCAGGCTGGTTAGCTGGTAGCTGGTAGCTTGTAGCGGGTAGCTGGTAGCTGAGAGCTTGTAGCTGGTAGCTGGTAGCTTGTAGCTGAGAGCTGGTAGCTTGTAGCTGAGAGCTGGTAGCTGGTAGCTTGTAGCTGAGAGCTGGTAGCTTGTAGCTGAGAGCTGGTAGCTGGTAGCTTGTAGCTGAGAGCTGGTAGCTTGTAGCTGAGACCTGGTAGCTGGTAGCTGGTAGCTTGTAGGAGGTAGCTTGTAGCTGGTAGCTGAGAGCTTGTAGCTGAGAGCTGGTAGCTTGTAGCTGAGAGCTGGTAGCTGGTAGCTAAGACCTGGTAGCTGGTAGCTTGTAGCTGAGAGCTGGTAGCTTGTAGCTGAGACCTGGTAGCTGGTAGCTTGTAGCTGAGAGCTGGTAGCTTGTAGCTGAGAGCTTGTAGCTGGTAGCTGGTAGCTTGTAGCTTGTAGCTGAGAGCTGAGAGCTGGTAGCTTGTAGCTGGTAGCTTGTAGGAGGTAGCTTGTAGCTGGTAGCTGAGAGCTTGTAGCTGGTAGCTTGTAGGAGGTAGCTTGTAGCTGGTAGCTGAGAGCTTGTAGCTGGTAGCTTGTAGCTTGTAGCTGAGAGCTGGTAGCTTGTAGCTGAGAGCTGGTAGCTTGTAGCTGAGAGCTGAGAGCTGGTAGCTGGTAGCTGGTAGCTTGTAGCTGAGAGCTGAGAGCTGGTAGCTGGTAGCTGGTAGCTTGTAGCTGAGAGCTGGTAGCTTGTAGCTGAGAGCTGAGAGCTGGTAGCTTGTAGCTGAGAGCTGGTAGCTTGTAGCTGAGAGCTGGTAGCTTGTAGCTGAGAGCTGAGAGCTGGTAGCTGGTAGCTGAGAGCTGGTAGCTGGTAGCTGGTAGCTGGTAGCTTGTAGCTGAGAGCTGAGAGCTGGTAGCTGGTAGCTTGTAGCTGAGAGCTGGTAGCTTGTAGCTGAGAGCTTGTAGCTGGTAGCTGGTAGCTTGTAGCTTGTAGCTTGTAGCTGAGAGCTGGTAGCTTGTAGCTGGTAGCTTGTAGGAGGTAGCTTGTAGCTGGTAGCTGAGAGCTTGTAGCTGGTAGCTTGTAGCTTGTAGCTGAGAGCTGGTAGCTTGTAGCTGAGAGCTGGTAGCTTGTAGCTGAGAGCTGAGAGCTGGTAGCTGGTAGCTGGTAGCTTGTAGCTGAGAGCTGAGAGCTGGTAGCTGGTAGCTTGTAGCTGAGAGCTGGTAGCTTGTAGCTGAGAGCTGAGAGCTTGTAGCTGAGAGCTGAGAGCTGGTAGCTGGTAGCTGGTAGCTGGTAGCTTGTAGCTGAGAGCTGGTAGCTGGTAGCTGGTAGCTGGTAGCTGGTAGCTGGTAGCTGGTAGCTTGTAGCTGAGAGCTGGTAGCTTGTAGCTGAGAGCTTGTAGCAGGTAGCTTGGAGCTGGTAGCTTGTAGCTGGTAGCTTGTAGCTGAGAGCCTGGATGGGAAGTCTGGGAAAGTTAATGACAGACTAGTGGCGAGACGAGACACAGAGCATAACCATGAATCACATGGTAATTAATGACCATGTTCCCATGGCCCAGGCTTGTTTGATGGTAAAACAAAAGCTATCTGGACCAAGCAAGCCTTATTTACACACACATAGGTTTGGGGGAGGGGAGGGGGGGGGTGGGGGGGGGGGGGGGCGGGGGGGTGATAAGAGGAGGCCGTCACCTGACCAGCAGGTAGAGAGGAGCCTTGATGGACCAAAGCTAATGAGGGAGTGCAGAGCAGCTGGCTGCAGAGTGCAGGGGAGGCCAGAGGTCCAGCTAATCATAGCCTCGGCCTCTCCAAACTGCCCCGGGTCACACAGGGGGGGCAATAAAGCAGAGCTGCCTGCATGAAGACATAAGTGTCAGAGCGGCTGGACGGGAGGCAAGGAGGCAGTTTCTCACAGGAAAACATGTACAAATCTCTGTGAGGAGAAGGATTACTGTAAACTGTTGATGCAACATGAAAACAAAAACACTGGAATATCAGGAATGATGAAGCTTCCTCCCGACGTACTGAGACAGTGAATCACAGGTACTCCTTTGAAGTGGTGGAGGTAATTTCTACTTATGACTGATTCACTCATCATGTTCAACTAACCTCCCGAGTAATCACAGTTACCATGACAACAACACAATATTCACACTACGACACACTGAAACACGAGGATCTTTCCAAGCTCTGTGTCGTCCTTCGAATTAAATCTGAAAGAAAAATGCACTTAATTCACAAACATGTATAATTCCCTCATTGGAAATAACAACCGCCAGCAGAGGGGCTTGATGTCCTCTACCAGAGGAGCTTGATGTCCTCTACCAGAGGAGCTTGAGGTCCTCTACCTGAGGGGTTTGGTGGTCCTCTACCAGAGGGGTTTCTGGCAACTGCTCTGTCAACCAGTAGCTGGTGTTTGTATCAGTTTGCTGATCTTAGCTGCTATGATGCTTGACAGGAGCTTCTATATTGTACAGAGACAGAATATGGACATTTGGACAGTTGGACAGTTGGACAGTTGGATGTGACGGTTCCCTTCTGGTCTCCTTCATGATATGGACGGTTCCAGAGGAACCAGAGTGGACGAGTCTCATCCCTCCGCTGGAGATCAGCTCCACACAGCGACTGCATGGCCACTGTGGAAGAGGCTGAAGGACACCATCCAATTAGAGGGCAGCGCTCCATCAAAGGGAAGGAGGGGGAGCGTCTGGAGGGACGGTGAGCGGGCTGACAGACGCAAAGGGGGCGGGGCCAGCGCGGCGTGAGCAGGAAGTCGTGACAGGCGTGAGAACAGGAAGATGAAAGGCTGACACACACACACACACACACACACACACACACACACACACACACACACACACACACACACACACACACACACACAGCTGATACAAACAGTCATTAAGGAGTTCCCACTCTGATGTGTTTAGGTACGATCACTCAAAGGGAACTTCCATCACAACTTATTTCCTGTTTGTTGTTAAACTGGAGAATCCCAGCTGATTTAATGTTCCTGTCGTGTTTACATTGTTGTGAAAGTGAAAGAGTACACACAACTGATTTCAACTACTGGCTACTTCTTTAAAAGTTCAGTTTACTACGAATAAAAAGAACGTTAAGGAGGTAACTTGGGTTGTTTTTGCTTTTTTCCTAATATAGTGTAAAATATTGAAAAGTAAACCTCCTGCAACACGAGTACATTTGTAGACGCTGAGGTGTATTCACTTTTATTTGCTTCATAAATTGAATTCAACTTAAGTTTTGGCCCAAATTACAAACTTCACTTCTACTTGTAATCTGTTGGGATTTAAGGCTGCTAATGCTAATCACACCTGTCATCAGCAGTCAGTTCCAGGTCCTCCCCGTACAGTCAACAGGAGTGGAGTGGAATAGTAACAATGCTAATGCTAACTGTCAGCTGGACAGCGAGAGACAGCAGCTCTACTACTTCAGTACCCGGGTAACTAAAGTACTCATCAGCCCTTCCTGTGGCAGCTTCAGTTTACCCACACAGCCCAGCAGCAGCTTCAGCGCCCGGCGGCGTCCGGGAGGATCAGTGGGAGGAATTCTCCTTGAAGAGAAGTTTCCACCCACGGCGGCGCTCTGGTCACGTCCCACAGCCTCACGCTGTTTCACCACGCCGCCGCCACACCATCAGCTGCAGGAGCCGGACACTTCACACACCGACGAGAGGCGGCTATTTTCAGCCGGCGTCGGAGGAGAACATCTCTGCCTGCTGTTTAGAGTGTGTGTGTGTGTGTGTGTGTGTGTGTGTGTGTGTGTGTGTGTGTGTGTGTGTGTGTGTGTGCGTGTGTGTGAATCCACACGTGAGCACACATATTCACACTGACGTGATTGTGTGTTCAGATTCAAACACCATCAAACTCCAGTTATTTCTGTCTTCGCCTGCATGCATTTGTCCATTAATTTACATTCTCTTCCCCATTCATTCCATCTTTTCATGTAACTTTCATTCCATCTTTTCATGTAACTTTCATTCCATCTTTTCATGTAACTTTCATTCCATCCATCCTGCTCCCATTAGAACTTCATAGTGCCCATTGTCTGGGAGCTTTGCCGGATGGGAGTCTCTCTCCAGACGAAGGTTTGACACCACCACTTTAATCCAATCTGGAATCTGCAGAATTGTTTTGTCTTGAAGAAACTTTCTGTTCACACATTTAGGCCGTCCACTATTCCTTTAAATAATGATTTAAAACATGTTGGAAAAAGACTTGCTGGGTTTCTTGGCTTGTCTCTGCTCCATTGTATTCATATCTGTACTGTGAGAAACACATGGTAGTGGAGGTTGTGTGTATTGAAAAGTTATTTATACCTTAAGAGTCTGATTTGTGTCTGATTAAAGTGAACGTTTTTAATGAAAGGTTTTCCAGGAAGGAAGTGAAGTGTGTGTGTGTGTGTGTGTGTGTGTCTGTGTGTGTGTGTGTGAGTGGTCTGGATGAATAGCTGACATGTGGAGGCAGCTCGACCAGTGCCAACACGCCCGGCGTGGCGGCGAACCAGCCACTCAGCAGAAACACCAGCCTGGTTCTACCGGGGCAACTCAGCCCGACGGACTGGAACCTGACGCCAACACAGACGGTCACCATGACTCTGGTAAATGTACCGTTCACACTGTAATCTACTTGTATTCCCGTATTCTCATGAGCACGTGATGGAAGCTTTGTTGTTGTTCAGAGGATTGTTGTGCTGCACACCTGAGCTTCTCGAGGTCTGTTTCTGCACCTGATGGCTCTCTGGGAACATTCAGGAACATTCAGGAACATTCAGGACCATTCAGAAACATTCAGGAGCATTCAGGAACATTCAGGAACATTCAGGAACATTCAGAAACATTCAGGAACATTCAGGAACATTCAGAAACATTCAGGAGCATTCAGGAACATTCAGGAACATTCAGAAACATTCAGAAACATTCAGGAACATTCAGGAGCATCCAGGAACATTCAGAAACATTCAGGAGCATTCAGGAACATTCAGGAACATTCAGGAACATTCAGAAACATTCAGAAACATTCAGGAACATTCAGGAACATTCAGGAACATTCAGGAACATAAAGCACAAACAGCTGGTCCCACATGTCCTAATAAGAGAGGGCAGGTAGAGCATGGTCTGCACCGCCATGCAGATTAGATTACGCTGCTCTGCCTGCCTCACTGGCTTTGCCTGGTATGACCTCGGATGGTAAGGCCTCGTCCTCTCGGATGGTAAGGCCTCGTCCTCTGGGACGGTAAGGCCTCGTCCTCTCGGATGGTAAGGCCTCGTCCTCGTCCTCTGGGACGGTAAGGCCTCGTCCTCTCAGATTGTAAGGCCTTGTCCTCTGGGATGGTAAGGTCTCGTCCTCTCGGATGGTAAGGCCTCGTCCTCTGGGACGGTAAGGCCTCGTCATCTGGGATGGTAAGGCCTCGTCCTCGTCCTCTCGGATGGTAAGGCCTCGTCCTCGTCCTCTCGGATGGTAAGGCCTCGTCCTCTGGGACGGTAAGGCCTCGTCCTCTGGGATGGTAAGGCCTTGTCCTCTCGGATGGTAAGGCCTCGTCCTCGTCCTCTCGGATGGTAAGGCCTCGTCCTCTGGGATGGTAAGGCCTTGTCCTCTCGGATGGTAAGGCCTCGTCCTCGTCCTCTCGGATGGTAAGGCCTCGTCCTCGTCCTCTCGGATGGTAAGGCCTCGTCCTCTGGGACGGTAAGGCCTCGTCCTCTCGGATGGTAAGGCCTCGTCCTCGTCCTCTCGGATGGTAAGGCCTCGTCCTCTCGGATTTCAAGTTGCACCCATCGACTGTGTTTTCTTTGTTTCCACAGAGACTGAGTTGGAATGTTTTTCAAAAGTTCCACTTTAGGAGTCGTTTTTAAAAGGTTTGCGTTTCCAGTGACTCGGAGCACCGTGTAAATGGAGCCAAAGAGCCAAAGAGGGCTTAAAGGATTCAGAAAGGTAGTACGTCGAGTCTGAATCAACAAAGCTGGAGTGCTAAATACTAAATACTAAATACTAAATACTAAATACTAGATACCAAACACTAAATACTAAACACTAAATACTAAATACTAAATACTAAATACTAAATACTAAATACTAACCTCCAGGCTACTGGCTTTAAAATATCTGTCATATAATTGGTGATTATCGTGAATAAGAAAATAAATGGTGAAACTTGATGAAGTATTTGTTAAACATCTGGAGAGGAAAGCTGAGTACAGGGAGCTGCAGGATACTTACCCTGAACAAAGTACGACCAACAACTGAAGCGGGTCTGTGTTGTCATGGTAACAGCATTTGGTAAACAGTCCCAGTTCGGTTGGATTTGGTCGTAATGACCAAACCAAATCTTTGTCTTTGTACTCTTCAAGCTTGTACGACATATAGATGCATCAGTTTGGACAGTTTGCACACGATGTTTAAAAAATAAAGAAATCCCTCTCCTTAGTTTTGTGTGGAGCTGAGCCCAGACGGCTGCTCTATCCTCCCTCTGTGACGTCATGTTTAAACCTTTAAGCACGAGGTCTCCAGACAATCACTACCTGCAGCTCTGGCAGTAAGTGTTCATTACGGTTTCCTCCCTCCAACCTGATGCTGCCTGCCGGCGCCGCCGGCTGTGAGTGGGAGTAATTACATGTTCAGACCAAAGAGGTTCTGTTGTGGTCCATTCCACGCAGCCAATCGGCTGCTCGCTGCTCATCATGCCTGGATAATTGGATCGAAACTGATTTAATAAATAGTTAATGGGAATGTTTGATTTCTGCTCCAGGTGAACTTCAGTGTGGTCCTCTAGCTCCCAGAGCAGAACGGACAGGAGGACAGAGCAGCTCGTGTTGGAATCACCTGATTTATCTGGATCAAAGCTGCTTCAAGGAAAAGCAGCTCTATCTGTACACCTGGAACCAATCCTGGACCAACCGGACAGGCCAACTGAGATGCTCTATAATCTGGTGTTAGAGGAGGAAGATGCTCTATTGGCTGATGTTCGAGGAGGAAGATGCTCTATAGGCTGTTGTTAGAGGAGGAAGATGCTCTATAGGCTGATGTTAGAGGAGGAAGATGCTCTATAGGCTGATGTTAGAGGGGGAAGATGCTCTATAGGCTGATGTTAGAGGAGGGAGGTGCTCTATAGGCTGATGTTAGAGGGGGAATATGCTCTATAGGCTGATGTTAGAGGAGGAAGATGCTCTATAGGCTGATGTTAGAGGGGGAAGATGCTCTATAGGCTGATGTTAGAGGAGGAAGATGCTCTATAGGCTGATGTTAGAGGAGGAAGATGCTCTATAGGCTGTTAGAGGAGGAAGATGCTCTATAGGCTGATGTTAGAGGAAGATGCTCTATAGGCTGATGTTAGAGGAGTAAGATGCTCTATAGGCTGATGTTAGAGGAGGAAGATGCTCTATAGGCTGATGTTAGAGGGGGAAGATGCTCTATAGGCTGATGTTAAAGGAGGAAGATGCTCTATAGGCTGTTGTTAGAGGGGGAAGATGCTCTATAGGCTGATGTTAGAGGAAGATGCTCTATAGGCTGATGTTAGAGGAGTAAGATGCTCTATAGGCTGATGTTAGAGGAAGATGCTCTATAGGCTGATGTTAGAGGAGGAAGATGCTCTATAGGCTGATGTTAGAGGAGGAAGATGCAGCCTGCTGTGGCTGTGATGGAATAGGAAGTGGGTGACGTAGCTCTGGAGGAACCTCGGAGTGACGAGTGTTTCTGGGTTTATATTCGGCTCCTCCTGGTCCCATAGATCTATTAATACTGCGGCGTTAAAGCGGCGGGTCGTGGACGGTGCACGTACTCACCGCCGCTCTGCGCTGCTGGGCGTTATCAGCAGGAAGCTCGTCTCCACGCTGGAGGAAGCCTCGCTGGGTCCCACCATAACTCAGAACCCTTCTAATCAGTTCACGCGTGAGTCACAAACAAAGAGTCCGGCTGGTAGACTCTTAATGCCCCCCCCCCCCCCCCCCCCCCCCGATACACAGGACAGGATATCACTGCTGGTGTTTACACGGTTTGACCTCCAGCGGTGGCAGAATGTCGAGGCGGCGACAGCAGAAGGAGCAGAAGCAGCGGTTTGTAAGGAGACAACCTCCATGTTCTCATGGTTCCACAGCGTCTGGCCTCATCTGAGACCTCAACCAGACCTCAACCAGACCTCAACCAGATCTCAGTCAGACCTCAACCAGACCTCAGTCAGATCCTGCAGCAGGTCAGGAGGCAGACCCGAGGTCACCGCTTCATCCAGAGAAGCTCCGCGTGCTTCAGGCAGCGTCGTCTCTCTGAAGCAATCAGACATCAACACTCACTTTTACTCTAAACTCAGGCTAACGGGCTGAATGATCCTCATCATGAGCAGCTCAGCTGGTCTGAGACGTGAAGGTCATGAGGATGAAGGTCATGAGGATGAAGGTCATGAGGATGAAGGTCATGAAGATGAAGGTCATGAGGATGAAGGTCATGAGGATGAAGGTCATGAGGATGAAGGTCATGAGGATGAAGGTCATGAAGATGAAGGTCATGAGGATGAAGGTCATGAGGAAACACCGAGGCCTCGTTCACACAATGTTTCCCAGGGAAACTCGTTTTGGGGATTTAATTTCCTAAAAGTTTTGTTTTTACAAAGAAATGATGTCAATTCTGTTTGACTTCTCAGCCTGATGACTGAACTGAACCAGGTGAATTGAATAAATATTGCAGCCAGGTGAAAGCTTCCCGTTGTGTCAATATGAGGTTTTAATTACAGGGAGTTCACTGAGAAACAGGAAGCTGCGTGTGTTCAGGGGAAACCCAAACACATAAAGGCATTTATAGGCTCAGGTACTACAGTTCAGGCAAACACTCACACCCTGGAGCAAGTGGGAAAAAAACTTTCATGCTACAAATCAACACTGTAAACATCAGGAATAATCTGTCAGCGGACCTGTAAATAACCTGTAAATAACCTGTAAATAACCTGTAAATAACCTGTAAACGGACCAACAAGTGAAAAGGGCCTCAAAGACTGTAAATGACCTGTAAATGGCTCTGGCTTCACCTCCACCTCACTCCACCCTCTCTGGATTTTTACAAGTGTATTTTTCCCTCCTGCCTTGACAAACATGTATGTGTACTGCTGAGTTTACTTTGCCCTGGATAGAGACTGACAGGTTGTTTACACAATATTTATTTCATTGCTTTGTAGTCATACTCTGATTTCAGTACAAAATTACAGGAAGGTAAAAATATACCTGCAAGTCGGGTATGAGGGCTAAAAATAACTCCATGTACAAACAAATGTGGCGTTGGGTCAGAGGATCGTCTGAAGTGGACTTGGAAAGACGGACATTTACAGGTTCCAGTTACAAACGAGTGCAAATTACTTTTCTACAAAAGACATTGGGAGCATTATTGACTGTGTGTGAGTGTGTCTGTTTATGGTGCTTGTAGGGACCTGAACCTCAACACACACCAGCCTAAGAGGACAGGTGAGACTCCTGCCCCAGCCTGTTCACCTGGATTAACAAGAGAGCTGGCTCACCTGCAGCTCACCTGCAGCTCACCTGCAGTGTGTCCAGAACTCTGCTGCCAGGCTGCTGACCGGCACCAACAAGAGGTCCCACATCACACCTGGATTCAAATCTCTTCACCGGCTCCCTGCTGTGTATCGTGTCCAATTTAAAATCTTGGTGCTGACCTTCCGAGCCCTACATGGCCCGACAGCCCAGCTGGAGGACTGAGGTGGTCTGGGCAGGTCCTGCTGATGGTCCCACCAACCCACTTTAAACCTCGGGGAGACCGATCCTTTAAAGCCACGGCGCAACATCCTTTAGACCTGCGCCCCTTCCTTTAGACCTGCGCTCCTTCCTTTAGACCTGCGCTCCTTCCTTTAGACCTGCGCTCCTTCCTTTAGACCTTCCTTTAGACCTGCACCCCTTCCTTTAGACCTGCGCCCCTTCCTTTAGACCTGCGCTCCTTCCTTTAGACCTGCGCTCCCTGGCCTCAGTCCATGAAAGCGTTTCTGTTGCGACCAGCATTTCGGACTGAGCTGCTCCTGCACTGCGCTGCTGCACTATAAGCCCGGTAGACCTCCCTACTGGACCACCCGTGTTATGGACCCTTAGTACCATGAAGCACTTTAGACCAACTGACCCTGTGTTGAGTTACATCCAATGCATTTGAAGCTTGTTAAACCTTGTACTCACTTGATCTACTTTAGTGAAGCACTTTAGGACCACTGTCTGTGAAAAGCACCATATAAAGAAAGTTGACTTACTTACTTACTTATTGTGGAGATAAATAAATGTTTCCCAATTAGGGAAAGAGGTTTTACATTCTGTTCCCTCGAACACGGATATAAGTGGTAGAACTAATGACTGCAGATCAGCTCGGAGGAGGACTCACTACCCTCTGTGCCTCTGCTCCAGCCAGGAGTCACCGCCTCCTGATTGCACATGCTGAAGAAGCAAAAACAGAAAAACAGATTTCTAATGTACTGCATCCCAGTATTCTGACAGAAAATGAGCCCCTGGGTGATTTCAGAGGGAAGGAATGATGGCTTCATTCCCTGCTTTTCCCACACACAGAGAACATTTAAATGTTTCACTGAGTGAATCTGAAAGGAAGACTCTGGAGCAATGATTTGATAATCGGTTATCAAGGCACACCTTAGAGCTCATCGTGTTAAACAGACTTCACCTGGAGACTCCAGCAATAAATCAACCGTGGCATTCTTACTCAAACCATTAGTTTGATACGCAGACCGTATAATTACTCTCATTTTGGTTGATAAATGCATTAGTTTGATAGGGAACTGCAGGAAAACGTGCAACAAACAGCAATAATTCAAATAGACGAAGGCTTGGATCCGAACACGACGACGTGAGTTGTGTTAAAAAGGATTTATGACTTTCAGTGTTCACACTTGTTTCGGTTCTGTAATCTGGAACAAAGTAGAACAAAAGTCTTTTTGTTTCTCATTTATGATGACATTTTTAATGTTGAACAATAAGTAGTGTTTTATCAGCCTGGAGCCAGAGACAGCTTTGTCTTTAAATCTTTAAATTGGCCTTTTCAAAGAGAAATTAATCAAGGGCTGACAGTGACTGTCAAAATAAAAGTACCAAGTTGGATTGTTATTACGGTGACTGTCAAAATAAAAGTACCAAGTTGGATTGTTATTATGGTGACCGTCAAAATAAAAATACCAAGTCCTGTAGAATATGGACTGGGAGTCATGACACCACGGAGGAAACTTTGTTCTGATGGTCTCTACTGAGCATGTGCAGAACTACTAGTCACCACAGTAGTGGTGCACATCACCAGTAAGAGCATTTCCCCCGTTTCCACGGAGACGAAGTCGGGGTATTTTTTAAAAAGATAAGTTTGTCGTTGTGTAACTGGAGCTTTAGAAAAAAATCTCCGGAGCTTCAAGGAGAAAACTTTGGTAAAGAAAGCAGAATGTTTCATGATGTGTTTCCTGAAGAGGAAGAACTGGACTTATGTTCTGTATCGTTTCAAATCTGGACCCGTCATGAAGTCCAAGAGATCTCAGGGGGATAATCCTTCCCTCCTCTGCGGTTAACATTCAATGTACACATTAAAAAAAACAGAAGAGGAAGTTTCCTAGAATCCAGAAAAGCCGGTGCTTTTATTGTGAAAGCTCCTGCTTCTGAATACCAGATTGTCTTCACTGTGATATTCTAGGGAATCACATCATTTCTTTTGAGGAACTCTGAGGAGTTTCTCTTTTAACTCATATATGATCATCATTCTCAATTCTCATTTGAAGAGTTTTGTTATTTCTTTCCAGTGAGCAGCTGAACTGCTCTACAACACAGACAGTTGGTTTTTCTTCCATCACCTCTGTTTGCTTGTGAACGACGTCTTGAATTCATCTGGGAGATTCACAACAACCTGGAGAAGCACGTCAGTCGGTTGGTCGTCCAGTCACTGGTTAGTGGGTTGATCTCTTTCTCACCTTCACCTCTTCCTAGCAGCAGGTTGAGAAAACCCCTCACCAGTCCACTTCATAGAAAAACCCCCAAACCCACACTGACAGTGGGAGTAACAGGAGGGAGACGCTCCGCTGTAGAACTACGTCGTGGACTGGGAGTCATGGCGCTCTGGAGGCCGCCACGTTTCTTATTGTCCTTTCCGTCTAGTCTGGACCGAGTTGGAGAGTTTTTGAAAAGTTCCACCGTGGCAGCCATTTTCAAAAAGTTGTGTTTTCAGTGGCTCTGAGCACCTTGTTGTGGAAACAGTTCTAAATCAGCAGCAACAGTTTTGTGTTTTCACTTGTAACGTGTCCCTCTGGAACCAATCAGGACGGAACCGGAGAACCACGGTGCCAAACGTCAGTTTGCTCATTTTCTCCTTTCAACAGGAAATGAGAAGATCATTTCTTCTAGGGACGTCCCCGTCACACTTTATGTCCCCGATACCGAGACGATCTTTCAGAATTGAGTATCGGCCGATACCGATACTTTCCCGATCCGATACTCACATTACTATTGCAGGTATACTCAATAGTGTATTTTTGAAGTAACTAAGATGTCTGGAGCTAAAAGTACTACTGGCAGAAGCTTGTTTACCTCGGAATGATTGTAATACTCACTTATTGAATCAAAATACTTCTCAGAATGACTTAAGAACTTATTTATACTTTATTCAGTCAGAACAACAAAACCCAGTTACACTCTGCAGTCTTGTTTCTCTTATTTCTCTTAACTTAAACTACTTCACCTGGATTTTGTGGTAAATAAAACATTTTTTAAATGAAACCCAGAGAATCAGTCTGACTAACATATAAAGTATAAAAAACTACAACATAAACAGTATTCAGTAAAACCAATCAGAAGAACCCAATTCTACTTCAAAGTGTCTTTGGCTGGTTGGGTTGAAAATAAGTCCTAAAAAAGTGCAAATACAATAATAAAAATAAATAAATAAATGTTAAACATAAATACTCTCAGGCTCCAATGTAACTTCTTTGTGTATTAAATTCCAGTTTACCTTAA
>NC_137633.1:582128-604628 GCF_963383615.2 Lipophrys pholis | reverse complement strand
AGTAAAGACAAAGAGCTGGTTCCCACGTGACAGAGCACCATGACCTGCTCACATCGGTGAAGAGCCACTCTGGGGGAAATTAACAGTTGAATAAATGAGAACATGCTGGAGCAGCAACAGGATTAGCAACAAAGGAAACAACTTTAATCTCAAGATAAATTAGACTTTCATAATACAAATACAAGCGGTTCTCAAACTACTGACTCATCGTTTTGACTCTGTGCCTGAAGATTGTCAGGAAAGAAAAAGACAAATAAAACATCAATATGAGTGACATCATAATAATAATAACAACAATAATAATAACAATAATAATAACCATAATAATAATAATAATAATAATAATAATAATATAATAATGAGCTGTAGATGAAAGATTAGGCCTCAAACAGCCTGGTAAACTGAGATGACCACTCTGCAGACTTTATTACAATATAAAACTAGTTTTCATCGGCAATAAATTGTATTTTGGTGACTTGAATCATTAACGTTGTCGAGCTGCAGAAAAACAGTAAAAGTTATAGCAACTCAAATTTAAAAGCTCAAATGAGAAATAAGACTTAACTGATTTTTACGTTTGGAAAAAGATTTAAAAAGCCACAATATGTGTAGAATTTAATCATCTTTAGCATGTAGCATGTAGCATGTAGCATGTAGCATATAGCATGGCTCCTAAACTAATGAGTAGCATCGGGCGAACTCTGCTGGTTCAAATGCCTCTGGTGATGGAGTTTCTGGTGATGGAGTTGCTGGTGTTGCTGGTGATGGAGTTTCTGGTGATGGAGTTGCTGGTGATGGAGTTTCTGGTGATGGAGTTTGTGTTGATGGAGTTGCTGGTGATGGAGTTGCTGGTGATGGAGTTTCTGGTGATGGAGTTGCTGGTGATGGAGTTTCTGGTGATGGAGTTGCTGGTGATGGAGTTTGTGTTGATGGAGTTGCTGGTGATGGAGTTGCTGGTGATGGAGTTGCTAGTTTTGTTTGAAGCATCGTTCTTCTCTTGGTATTCTGGCAGAACACAGTTTCCGTCCATCTCGTATCATTAAAGTTATTAAAGAATCTCCAAACGCCGACGCTGCTCGTCTTCTCGTCTTCTCGTCTTCTCGTCTTCTCGTCTTCTCGTCTTCTCGTCTTCTCGTCTTCTCGTCTTCTCGTCTTCTCGTCTTCCTGCTGCTGACGTTGTCGACAGGACGTCACGTAGTCCTCAGCCAGTTGTATCAGGGATCTTTTACGAGTACTCCATGAAGTGCAAATACTTCCTGTTTGTTTTCACAATAAAAGTACCTCCATCATGAGAATGATAATTATAATGCATGGGTTCTATAGAGCACTCTGAATACTGCTGAGGCTCGGTGTTTTCACGTGGAGTAAACCCAGCGCAGAAATCATCACAGGAGAATCAATATTCAGGAGATTCAATGATGTAAAAAGAAAAAGTCGGATGATGTCACTCGCTGCTCCGACACGCAGCTCCAGAGACACGCAGCTCCAGAGACACGCAGCTCCAGAGACACGCAGCTCCAGAGACACGACTCGTAATGTTTTCACTGGGCAGAGCGTTCAGCTGCTTCCTGTCTGACGACGTTCACACCAAGAACGATTTAATACCAAAATCTATCTTCAGAGGAAAGAAAGAATAAGAGGAACTGGTGTCGTCAGGATTAGAGCTCATCCAGTTCAGTTCAAGTAAACTCAATTTGATTTCAATAACAGAACAAAACCTGCAGAACCAGAGACTTTCTGCAGAAGCAGACTCCAATGTCCAGTCCACCTGATTTAAGTTTGCCTGAATTCTCCAGATTTTCTCCCAGGTTTGAAAAAAGAAGGGACAGGTTGGATTCTGTGAGCTTTCTGTCCTGGGTGGGGCTTTGGGGGGGTGGGGCTTTAGGGGGGGTGGGGCTTTAGGGCGGTGGGGCCTCTAGGGGGGTGGGGCTTTAGGGGGGTGGGGCTTTAGGGCAGTGGGGCCTCTAGGGGGGTGGGGCTTTAGGGGGGTGGGGCTTTAGGGCAGTGGGGCCTCTAGGGGGGTGGGGCTTTAGCGCGGGGCAGTCAGAGCTGTCAGATGGAATCCAAGGCTTCTTCACTCTGAGTACACCTGCTGCACATTTAGACTTCTGGTTGGAGAAACATTCAGTTCTGGAAAGACACAAAGCATCTTCTGCCTATTAAGTAATAAAGTTAAATCCTTTTCTTCAACACAAACATCATACTCATCTTCAAAGATTGCAGTTTTTAGGTCAGAGTCTCATATAGACTTTGAAGTATCGACGAATTCCTGAAAACGGATCAGCCTTTGAAAGAGAAGGCCTTCATGTTTCCTGGTGAGTGGATCCAGCCATCATGTGCGTCTCAACAAGAAGCAGGTGTGTGTGTGTGTGTGTGTGTGTGTGTGTGTGTGTGTGTGTGTGTGTGTGTGTGTGTGTGTGTGTGTGTGTGTGTGTGTGTGTGTGTGGGGAAGGTGACGCTCTGGAAACCTGAGCTGCAGCTGAACAAGGAGCTCAGATCTCTGCTGGTTTTGTTGTTTTCCACAGACTGAAGCTGGAGCAACAGCCAGGGGGCGCTAATCAGCCACATTACTAGTTTGGACCAGGAAATGGACGGAGACGTTTGTCTTGGTGACGAAAGCCGAGGTTGTTTCTGATTAAGTGTAAAGGCTTTTAAAAACACCACAAGGACAAAGGATAGAAGTGGAGCAGCTCGTCCATCATGTGTGGACTGGCTCCGTGTTGAAGGGTGGAGGCTGACGGAGAACGTCAGGATTCTCACCTCGGTACTCCTGTCAGGGACACCGTTCTAAATAGGACTTCAAGGTGCGACAGCGGCCATCTTTACTTTCATTCATCTTAAAGTCTGAGAGGTTGGAGATGATCCTGATGATAATACTCTCAATTAGCATTAGCATTCCTCGCTATTGCTAATGCTACCTGGCTAAGACAAACAGAGGCGCAGAGTGATAATGACACAGTTTTGCCATCCAATCAACATCAATTAACTCAATTACCCAATCAGGGGGAGGGGGGCCATCGTTTGTCCGTCCAAAGGTCTTATCAAACGTTCATTCTTTCACCACCAGTTTTTCCTTCTGGTGTTCCTGAAGCCAGCGGCCAACCAGGGGTTAAAATGTGTGACACCAAGGTGAGTAGAGACGAGATGATCAGGATGTTTGGAGCCTCTGATTGACCTTCTTGTGTTTTCCTGCAGCTCAGATATTTTCCTCGTCCTGACGCTCGTCCAGCATCTGGACACTCTGGACACATGGAGACAAGCCAGAGACCGATCGGCCTGCACCGGCCGGCTGAGGGGTAGGATGGCTGCAGGGGCGGGGTGCAGGAGGGAGGCTGGGGCAGAAGGGGGGGGCTGGGGCAGAAGGGGGGGCCGGGGCGGGAGGGAGACCGGGGCGGGAGAAGGGTTTGGAGCAGGAGGGAGGCTGGGGCAGAAGGGGGGGCTGGGGCAGAAGGGGGGGCTGGGGCAGAAGGGGGGGCCGGGGCGGGAGGGAGACCGGGGCGGGAGGGAGACCGGGGCGGCAGAGGGGTTGTGAGGGATGTCAGAGGAAGTACAGAAATATGCCTCCATTTACATCCAACGCTGTCAATTGGTTTTCCTTCCTGTAACCCAAACTTCAAGCTTTCCACAGTAAAAGCTGGGATGTTCAGGCACCACATGTTTCCATGTAGAAGCAGTAGGTTCGAGGATTGATGTCACATGGATCCATTTACAGCAGGAATCAAAATTCCTTTGCAGTTAGAAGATGCATCAAAGTGATTTATGTGGAGAAGCAGCAGTGAAGCGTTTTGAAATGCAGATGCAGAGCGACGCTTTCACCTGAACAGAGTAGAGCTGCAGAGCAGCGGGAGGCCGCTCCTCTGGTTGGACAGCTTCATTTTACACTTTATCTTGTGAGGATTAAAGCTCTGTCATAACGTGACCCACAATGGAGTCATACAATTACTCCCACAATATTTAAAGTGATAAATCAGGACCACAAACTTTCCTATTCTCACTCTGCATGAATGGAAACCTAAAATGGAGTATAAATATAAAGTTCTAACAATAGAAAGATCGACATCAGAGCTGAAGAAATGTCGTGTTAGAAAGAAATCCCCTTGGTTTTTCCTTCTGTGAGTCACAGTAGCTCAATAAAAGCTCCACAAATACTACAACTTCAATGGAAATGTGCCATGAGACAAATTCAGAAGCTCCAATACAAATACTGAAGCTACAACAAGAACGAGGACTAAGTCAACAATGTGAGCGTTCCAACACAAACACGCTTCACAAATGCAAATCTTACAAAAGGAACATAAATGTGACAGAGAAGAAGCCAAATCAGAAATGTTTTAGTTCCTGAGAAAAAGGAGCTGATTCCACACGACAAATGGAAAACCTTAAAAATATGATGAAACTGCCAAAAGCAATATGTACAACATAAAACTAAATACAGTGCGCATGCACAAGCCAAATGTAAAAGTAATACAAGAGCTGCAAAACATCCAGAATGAGTGCCAGAGCCAAAAACACAAATGTAAAAGTTACAACACAAATGTAAAAGTTACAACACAAATGTAAAAGTTACAACACAAATGTAAAAGTTACAACACAAATGTAAAAGTTACAACACAAATGTAAAAGTTACAACACAAATGCACAGGAAAGACCTGAAGATGAATGCTAAAGCCACAACGTAAACACACAAGCTAATAACAAAAGCAAAAGTCACAACATACGAGCAGAAGCTGCCACACGAAGGCAGAGCCGTGAAAAAAGACATTAACGTTGGTAAAAATCAGTGGAGAATGAATTCTATTGGTCCACAACGTTTACAACTCCAGCATCAAATGTTTTCTCATCAAAAACATAAAAACTCTTTAAATACTTTGGGAAGAAAACTCAGTTCAGGATTATTACTTTGTTCATCCATTTAGACATTAAGCATATATCACTGCATCGTCTGTGTATTTGGTGTATCTCCCCTTCATTCACTTCTCCACCTCCGTCACTGAGCTTGTTAGAGGTTAGACTCAGATTGATCTACGTATCCTCTTCCTCTTCCTCATCCTCTTCCTCTTCCTCTTCCTCTGTTGGTTTTCTCCACGTCTATCTCCAGATCTGACCTGGAACCTCAGGGGTGAAGTGCTCCATTAACCCTCTTCACAGGAGCCACTTAACGTCGCTGCTCAGCTCAGCTGCTTCTGAGGAGCAGCGACTCTCTTTTCAGGAGAAGTCATCCATCTGAGCCTTCGTCCGCCGGGACCAGTGGGCAAAGCGAGGACAACAAGCCCGTCAAGAGGTGTTGGGTTCAAAGGCTTTTCTCTAAGTGGAGAAAAGACTCATTCAGCAGCAACTCAGAACTGGAAAACTCTTTGGTCTTCGTCTCGCCGTGAAAAAACTCCAGTCACTTCATGTTGTCAGACATCAGAGCTGAAAGCCTGAGAGCAGAAGAAGAATGTTCTGGTGAAGCTCGTCTGTCAGGTCCGTCCTTCTTTCTACACAGATTCTTCTCTCCTTTGACAAGCCGCAGTGGCAAAATTCGTCCAACCGGCCGCCTGCAGGAGTGGAGACGTTACCGAGTCCCTGAGAGGAGACCAACCAGCAGTGAAGCAACATAACCCTAACCCTAACCCTAACCCTAACTCCAACTCCAACTCCAACTCCAACTCCAACTCCAACTCCAACTCCAACTCCAACTCTAACCCTAACCCTAACCCTAACCCTAACCCTAACCCTAACCCGAGTCCCTGAGAGGAAACCAACCAGCAGTGAAGCAACCTAACCCTAACCCTAACCCTAACCCTAACCCTAACCCCAACCCCAACCCCAACCCCAACCCCAACCCCAACCCCAACCCCAACCCCAACCCCAACTCCAACTCCAACTCCAACTCCAACTCTAACCCTAACCCTAACCCGAGTCCCTGAGAGGAAACCAACCAGCAGTGAAGCAACCTAACCCTAACTCTAACCCTAACCCTAACCCTAACCCTAACCCTAACCCTAACCCTAACCCTAACCCTAACCCCAACCCCAACCCTAACCCTAACCCTAACTCTAACCCTAACTCTAACCCTAACCCTAACCCTAACCCTAACCCCAACCTCAACCCTAACCCTAACCCTAACCCTGCCACCAACTGGAGCCGTCTAAGTTCAGGACATGTATTGTTCATAACTTGTGTTTGTTGTTTATATGCAGTATTTCTTTGAGTAAAGTATCTGCAGCTGAGGACATCATCATTTTGTCTGATTTATAAATGAGTTTTAAACTAACTGGTTCAGGACTAATTTCATACCGGTTATAAACTGGTTCTGGATTTCTGATCAAATTGGCCTTTAAACTGGTGCTGAACTGGTTTAAGACTGCTTTTATTCTGTTCTAATCCTAATCTCTAGTTTACATTTTAGACAGTTTAGGCCTGCATGTTGGACGGGTTTTGGGTTGATTAACTGGCTCTTTAAAAAGGGTGGGAGCGTTTCACACTGGGTTTAGACTGATTGAAAAGCTGTTTCATGATGACATGGAATGTTTGTGTGACATGGGGTTGAGCTCATTGTGAGACTCGGGATTTAGTTGTCGTTTCAATCACGTTTTAGAACCAATTGATGCACAAACCAGAGAAGTTCCAAAGGTTCAAATAACTTTCTTCATTCTAATGGTAGAAGAGAGAAGCAGCAGGTATTTCATGAATGTCCAGAGTTTGTCTTACAGCTAACTAATCAGAATCCTCATGGTTACTAAAACCAAGAGCGTCTTTTATGAATGAAAAACGATTTGAGATGCTCCAGAGCTTAAATCCAACAGGATCGTGCAGCAAATGAAATGAAGATAAATAACTTCTGTCATAATCTTGTTAAAATCTGTTAAAGATGAATATCCATCATTCCGTTTCCTCAAATAAAGGCAAGTGTTGACCTGCTTGACTAAAGCTCTCTCTATTGCTACGAAGCGAGGACGAGATTTGGACTGACATCTATAAATCTGTGAAATTGAACGCCGCCTTCAAAGGACCTCATCAGCCCAAGGGTCGGGGAATCCTTCAAATCAAGCAGAAGCACGCTGAACATAACTGAAAAGGATGAAATGTATTGTTTCAGGAGCTTTAAAGTAGACGTGTCTCTCAGCTCATGGTCGATCTGTGGAGCCTGAAAAAGGCCAATCTCAACATGTTTCAGCCAAAATGCTGAGTCAGCTCCTCCGAAGTCCTGAAGACAGGAGTCAACGTTCTAATGATTAAGTTAGACTGCGAGAAGAGAAAAGACTACATACCTGTCAGTCTTTGATCATGTTGTAGGATGGCACGACTAACACTGGAGGCACAAGCTTGACAGGTATCCAGGTATCCAGGTATCCAGGTATCCAGCTATCCAGCTATCCAGGTATCCAGGTATCCAGCTATCCAGGTATCCAGGTATCCAGGTATCCAGGTATCCAGGTATCCCGCTATCCAGGTATCCAGGTATCCAGGTATCCAGGTATCCAGGTATCCAGGTATCCAGGTATCCAGGTATCCAGGTATCCAGGTATCCCGCTATCCAGGTATCCAGGTATCCAGGTATCCAGGTATCCAGGTATCCAGGTATCCAGGTATCCAGGTATCCAGGTATCCCGCTATCTAGGTATCCCGCTATCCAGGTATCCAGGTATCCAGGTATCCAGCTATCCAGGTATCCAGGTATCCAGGTATCCAGGTATCCAGGTATCCCGCTATCCAGGTATCCAGGTATCCAGGTATCCAGGTATCCCGCTATCCAGGTATCCAGGTATCCAGGTATCCAGGTATCCAGGTATCCAGTTTAGAGAAACATGATGGCCATGTACCCATGGAGGCAGAAGAAGAAGAAGAAGATCTCTCCATCATGTGGCAGAGAGAGGAAGATCCTCCAAAAGCAGCAGGAGACCGATCAGTGAGGAACTTCGCCTCGAGGAAGGTCAGACATGACGGATGTCAGAGTGGGAAGAGAAATCTTTGATGGTGTAACAGACAAGCTGTGTTAAAGACTGTGGAGCTGAGAGACCCCCCCTGACATGTCCACTCCACCACCATAACTGTACTTCATGTATGAAGTCCATGTTAAGAAAAGGACAAAATGTCAAACTTGATGAGGTTGAACAGGAAGGACAGCTGCTGCAGCGTTCAGTCTGCTAACCGGAAGCTTCTCGTTCGGAAGCTCTCAAGCAGCTCGGCAGTTAATCCTGCAGCGTTCAAACTTGCTGCTTCTCCTGTTCGATACCGAAGAGACGCTGCTTGACTGTCATGCAGCCTTAAGCCACTAGTTGGAGCTACAGAGCTGTGGGACACCAGCTGTCCTCAGTGCTCCAGCAGAGTTTTAAAACAAAGAGAGAGATAAATACTATTAGTTTGTTTGTTTGACTTTTCTTTTAGAAAAGTAAAAGATGTGTTTGTGGCGTGTGTGAAAAGCCAGTTCATCATCTGGACGTTCAACTGCAGGGAACAGCTGCTGCTGATAGCAATGCTACTTAGCCACATTAAGGCTAACTCGACATCGTTTACCCAGAGCCGCTGTGATACTGAGAAGATAACGCAGCTTAAAGTCTTCCTGTGCCATTCCAACAATCGTAGCCACAGCCGCTCGCTGCACGAGACGACTGTCAACAACCACGTCTGCAGACTGAACCGACCCACGCTGCCTCACGGCCCCGAGGGCTTGCATAGTGCGCAATCCCCTCAACCCACTGTGGAATCCCCAAATCCTTAACCTGAATGGAGCCTTGGCGTTGTGACCCAAAAAAAGAGGACAACCTGGAGGGTGACGGAAAGGGAGCGTGAAGTAAGTGTTGTTAGCATCTATTAGCATTTGATGCTAGCATTTCCTGTTGTGGTCTTTCATTTTCCAGGTAGACCAAACAAACAGACTGACTCTCTGTATCTTTGACTTTGTCGTCATCAGTCATCGTTGGTGGAGGGTGGGGTGGGGGGCTGCCTGGGGTGGGGGGGTGTTGTCAGGGGGCAGGTTTGAGCTCAGGGTTCAGTGTTCCTGAAAGGCAGCGCTCAGCGTTGACGTGCTCACTGGTAATGAAAACTGATTCGGGACTTAATCACGCATTAAACCTTATTGTTGCACCTCCGGCCAACGGATGACACAGTGGACGGCGGTCGCTCCCCAAACCGCCCCGGGGGGCAGCTGGCAGCGTGCAAATGGCATGACGTAAGGTCTGGCTGTGCGTGCGTGCGTGCGTGCGTGCGTGCGTGCGTGCGTGCGTGCGTGCGTGCGTGCGTGCGTGCGTGCGTGCGTGCGTGCGTGCGTGCGTGCGTGCGTGCGTGCGTGCGTGCGTGCGTGCGTGCGTGCGTGCGTGCGTGGGTGGGTGGGTGGGGGTGTGTGTGTGTGTGTGTGTGTGTGTGTGTGTGTGAGGTCAGAAAGTCAGCTTGTGCAGTCAAACCAGTTTCCAGATCTCAGTGATGCAGATGTGTCACTTTCACTTCTCATCTTTCAAGTCTAAAGTCATTTTAACTTTTCTTTTTAATGTTGTAAATGTTTTATTTATGAAGGAGAGCCCGTTTTATAAGAGCGTTTTGTAGGTAAGGGTTAGGGTCTTGGTTTGGGTTAGGGTCTTGGTTGGGGTTAGGGTTAGGGTCTTGGTTTGGGTTAGGGTCTTGGTTGGGGTTAGGGTTAGGGTCTGGGTTGGGGTTGGGGTTAGGGTCTTGGTTTGGCTTAGGGTCTTGGTTGGGGTTAGGGTTGGGGTTAATGTCTTGGTTGGGGTTGGGGTTGGGGTTAATATCTTGGTTGGAGTTAGGGTCTGGGTTGGGGTTAGGGTTGGGGTTAGGGTTTTGGTTAATGTCTTGGTTGAGGTTTGGGTTAGGGTTAGGGTCTGGGTTGGGGTTTGGGTTAGGGTTTGGGTTGGGGTTAGGGTTAGGGTCTGGGTTGGGGTTAGGGTTAGGGTTAGGGTCTGGGTTGGGGTTAGGGTTAGGGTTTGGGTTAGGGTTAGGGTTAGGGTTAGGGTTAGGGTCTGGGTTGGGGTTAGGGTTAGGGTTTGGGTCTGGGTTGGGGTTAGGGTCTGGGTTGGGGTTAGGGTTGTCGGTCTGTTTATAAGACAATGGAGCTCGAAACCACTGAAAACGCAACTTTTTGAAAACGCTCCGTCTCCGTGGAAACGGGGGGAAAACACATTGAGGTAGAAAATGTTTGAGAAAGGGTTAGGGTTAGGGTTAGGGTTAGGGTTAGGGTTAGGGTTAGGGTTAGAGTTAGGGTTAGGGTTAGGGTTAGGGTTAGGGTTAGGGTTAGGGTTAGAGCTGGAGAAATAAATCAATCAAATAATAAACATAAAGGGAAAAATGCAACCAAGAAGAAACAAACAAATGTTATTAAAGAGTAAATAAAACAGGTATTTATCTTGAAGAACACACTTCCTTTGAAACATTAATTCTTTTTTCACACATTCTGAGGTCAAATAGACAAAATGGGCGCAATAAAAACTTTGTCTTCTACATTTGGAAGAGAGATTTGACTTTTTTTATACATGCTAAAATAGATCTGATGTTATTCTGACATTCTAACACACACACACACACACACACACACACACACACACACACACACACACACACACACACACACACACACACACACACACACACACACACACACACGAGGCTCCAAACCACCTGGAAATTGGCAAAAATTTCAAAGAAAACATTGATTTTTCTTTTTTAAATCAAATGTCGTCCGCGTAGCGCCGCGGCACTGAGACCTGAGCTGAGATATGGGAACACTAGCAGCATTAGCCTCAGGGTGGCGCTGTCAGGAGGAGTTTGTAAAAACTCCCAGAATGCAACAGTTCGGGTTTCACTGCACCAGGTTTCATTAAAACTTGCTGATGTTGAGTTTGTTCTCATTTTTAATAGTAATTGTTAAGTTTTTGTGAAAATTCTAACATTTCCACCACGTACACTATTCGCCACAACAACGCAAACATTTCAGATTTATATTAAGTTAATTAATAATCAAGGTGACGATGGCAGTATTTTACCAGTTTGTGGCCTCTGAACTAAAATGTGTGACTTCATCAACTTTAATAAATATTACTTTCAGTTAATAATACAATACAACATGTATCTAATAGGTGCAAATATGTTTGTGTAGTTGTATTACTTGTTTGTGTAAAATGGGTACTATTGTTAACACTTTATTTTTTCATCGTTATTTCATTAGTCAGTAGTTTTCACTTTGGTTTTTTCTGTTGTGAATTTATGATTCAGGCTTTTCAGGCTTCTGAATGCTTTATTTCTTATTTAGTATATTTAGTGTGTGTTCTTTCTTGAGATAATCCGCTTCATTTTGGTTTTCAGGGATTTCATTGAGGAATTATTACGTATTTGAACAAGGTGCTTTAAACTGTCATCACAACATCTTTGAGGTTTTTTACGACCACAGCTGAACTTTCTCTCTCACCTTCAAGCTGCTTTTATTGCCCCATAAAACTTACCGACCCACGTCATTTGACAAATTAATGCCGTGCGGCACGCACATGGACGTTAGCGCTGGGCTAATGTGTTTTGCAGAAACAATGAGATCCACTTTCGCCTTCCTGAGAGAGCGAGACGCCGCGGCTGTCATTACATGAGAGACGTGAAACAGCTCCAGTCCGTTTGCTGCCATGAAAAGACGGATGATACTGGGATTTACGGCGCTGCTCTCTGCGTTGGGGCTTGTCTATAAAAATGTGTAGCCTTGGGTGGTGTGAATGAACGGCAGGCATGCCGCGTCGCACCGCTGAGCCTTTCTCTTTATTAGTTTAGACGCTCTGAGACGTCGCTTTCAGGGTCTTGATCCAACGCAGCAAAGTTAATGAAGTAAACTCCTGAGTCAGCAGATTTCGTCGTTACAATCAGACTTGTTTTCTACATAGAGGTGAACAGAGTACATAGAAAACTCAACAGGTTCCATGTTCTTGCTTATTTACATGTAATTGCCATTTAAATTCATTTACATATAAATACAATAGTTTCTCAAAATTTAAATCCTCAAGTTATCTGGACCTTCTGGACCTTCTTGACCTTCTTGACCTTCTTGACCTTCTTGACCTTCTTGACCTTCGCCTGCTCTTCAGTGAGTGACAGATTACAAACTTGATGTTTTCTAATCCAAACAGTCTGACTTTGATCTTGACTCATGTTTCCCTTTGCCAACTCCTCACTGACTGACAGATTACAAGCTTCACAGTTGTTTTCATTTTCTGCTGCTCATGGAAGCAGGTTGATCAATATCTTGACTCTTGCCTGCAGTTTAATGAATAAAACTGGTAATTCCAAGTAAATATGAGGTGATTTTCTATACCTATAATTTCAATAACTTGCTTTTACCTCATAAACTCAGGATTCCTCTCCAGGCTTTTCCACAAAGTGTTGGTATCATATCAGTCTCATATTGTGTTGATCTTGTTTCTGTATGGAATGATGATCATATTGTATCTGTACTGCATTGGTATCATATTAGTATCAAGATCATATCAGGATTGTTTCAGTATCTTAAAATACTGTATCAGTGACTGTACTGTACTTTACTGTACTGTACTGTACTGTACTGTACTGTACTGTACTGTACTGTACTGTACTGTACTGTACTGTCATTTGCAATAGCAGCTGTTTGTTCTAAGATTTTATTTTGAAGGTGAACTGATTGTTGCAAAGCTTCAGATTATAAGTTAGAAACCTGGAAACTTTGGTTTTGTTGGTTGTTTTGTTTAATGAAAGAACTAAAACCAAAGTAAAGTGAGCGATCAGCTGCATCAGACGTCACCCGTCTTTATTAAAGCGTCCTGACGGGGACAAACCATGATGTCCATCATGTGGGACGGAGTCTTCCAGCTGTGAGCAGGAAAAGGACTGAAACTCTCCTCGGCAGGTAAACACATGAAGGAGGGATGAAAGCCTGCCTCCTCCTTCCTCCCTGGATTCAAACCCACAGGACGGACACACACACACACACACACACACACACACACACACACACACACACACACACACACACACACACACACACACACACACACACACACACACACACACACACACACACACACACACACACACACACACACACACACACAGTTTGGAGTCCTCCTCCAGTCTTTGATGTTGGGGGTCAAGCGGAGGATTGAATATTCGGGGGAACATCTGGAGGAGAGCGTGTTGCTCGGTGCTTGGCAGGCGGTTGGTCTTGGCGGCGGCGGCGGCGGCAGACCTTCCTACCGGAGTCTTTCATCTCCGTTTGAACATGTGGACCGGCGCTCCCCCTGGGCGGAGTCCAGGGCTCGCCGCCAGCAGAGCGGCGGAGGCGTGGCCCCTCCCAGGAGGAATCTGGCTCTCCTGCTGTCCTCAGGAGCTCCGTCCAGCATTCCTGCTCTCCTCCTGGCCTCGGAGCTCCAGCTTCCCTTCCCTCCACCTGCTGCCATGTTCACTGTACAACATGTCTGGCTTTAACCTGCTGGAGTGGGAGCTGCAGGAAGCCCAGCAGGCATCAGCTGGGAAATCATTTCCCCGAGTGAAAAGACTCTAGAATCCAACTGCTCAGACTCAAAGATCCGCTGGAGGAAACTTCTCACTTCAAACCTCAATCAAAACAAAGATACATGACAGTGAAGCGGCGTGTTCCTCCTGGATTCCACGAGCTGACACACGACTGACGCATTTCATTCTGAACTCACCCTCCCACTCTGATCTCACTCTCCCACTCTGATCTCACTCTCCCACTCTGAACTCACTCTCCCACTCTGATCTCACTCTCCCACTCTGAACTCACTCTCCCACTCTGAACTCACCCTCCCACTCTGATCTCACTCTCCCACTCTGAACTCACTCTCTCACTCTGATCTCACCCTCCCACTCTGATCTCACTCTCCCACTCTGAACTCACCCTCTAACTCTGAACTCACCCTCTCACTCTGAACACACCCTCTCACTCCACAGGCTTCACTCATGTCCTGTGCTTTACACTGACGATGAACTAGGAGAGACAGTATTGAGATAACCGCCGGTAACCTGGTTATATTCTGTGATATGAGCCGTCGGAGTCACTGGTGAAACACATCAGGGCAGGGAGCAGCAATCAGACACGAGGAGGGGAAGTCAAGGAGCCGAGCGCCACCTGCTTCTGTTCTGTCGTTCTTTATAATAATCAGGGAAAATCTGAACCTTCAGTGTGACACACCGGAGTTTTTATATATATATATATATATATATATGTGTATTCTGGTACCACCTTTACCATTTCCAATAATCAGCATGAGGAAAGTCCATTGTTGTTATGTTAGATCCTTCAAACCATGAACCCATCACGACCTCCAGCTGACCTCCAGCCAGCCGACACCTGGAGACCCAGGCTTCGCCACCGTCAATGTTTCCTGCAGATTATCTGCTACAGCGACTCGTCGCTCTGGAGCAGAAGATGAGACTCCCTCAGTTAAACATAAAGCAACGGTTTGGCCGCGTCGCCTCGGAGACCAGCCGGTGTTTGAGGTTCAAATGATCCGAGACGACGAACGTCCAATGGAGCACGAGGGGGGGGGGGGGGGGTTGGGAGGGGGGGATGGTGGGGAGGAACATTAATAATGTCAGTGTCCTTGATTCATCCTGGGACCTGAACCCAAACACAGATAATCTGATCCAAGAGCCAATATTTCTGTTCAAAGGTCGGTCAAAGTTGGTAAAACAATTCCAGTAAAAGCCTCCAGGGGGGGCTGCTTGGGACTTTTATATGACACGATGTTTACAGTTTGATGCCTCATGTCTGTAATCCACGGATCCTTTAATCTGCAACGAACATGATGTGTGAGCGACAGAACCGTGGGGACGTCAGTCGGATCTCCTGAGGTGAAGAAAGAACCAGTGGAAGAGTTTTATTGTCTCGGGCTCTGAGACACTGAGCGGCGTGCGGCCAGAGAGCCGTCACTATGGCCGCCTCCCACTGGAATCTGGCATCAGTTTACACGTTGTATTGTGGGACGACACGCGATCCTAATGCCACCCGACCCCCCCCCCCCCCAGCAATAACAAGTCGTCCTCCTCCATTGTACGTCTCCAAGTGGGTCAGCAGTCCTGCACTGTACGAGTGTGTGACCCCGTCCAGGATTCCACACACACTTCCCATTCTTCCCACAACAACTGCTGGTTAATGAACCAGCAGCGCCCAGCAGGCCTCAGCAGGAGCAGCACAGCTGCTGGGAGCTGCTCCTCATTTAATCATTTCCCACACTGTCATTAACGGCCGACGGAGTCACGCGAAGGACGCACCTCGTTGGACTGGCGCTAAACGGAGCGGGAGTTAAGAAGCAGCAGAACCGCCACGCGGTCCGGTTCTGTTTGATATCGGCTGAAATCTGATCCAACACCTCATTTCTGACCAGATGACGGGAACAAAACTATACCTGACATTTAGATTTATATTCTCTATTAAGATACAATCAGAGAATTTTCAGAGGTGCTGGAAAAATGGGTCGTAAATATAATAATACTAACTTTATTTACAAAGTGCTTTACATTAATATGAATATTGATCCATGGGTCAGGGTTAGGGTTAGGGTAGGGTTAGGGTTAGGGTTAGGTTAGGTTAGGGTTAGGGTAGGGTTAGGGTTAGGTTAGGTTAGGGTTAGGGTAGGGTTAGGGTTAGGGTTAGGGTAGGGTTAGGGTTAGGGTTAGGGTAGGGTTAGGTTAGGGTTAGGGTTAGGGTTAGGGTTAGGGTAGGGTTAGGTTAGGGTTAGGGTTAGGGTTAGGTTAGGGTTAGGGTTAGGTTAGGGTTAGGGTTAGGTTAGGGTTAGGGTTAGGGTTAGGGTTAGGGTTAGGTTAGGGTTATAAAACATGGACGGTACAGAATCACCAAGCACACCCAGCTCAGTTTATTTTTATAGATGAGTGGGATTGACAGCCCCTTTTAGTTTCTAATTGTTTTGTTTCTGTGTTTGATTTGTTTGTTTTGCTTTTTGTTTATTTGTGTAACTCTGCTTATCCTTCAGAAAATGTAAATACTTGATTAGAAAATACATGAAAATAGAAGAGAGCAATAGAGGAAAGATCAATGTTTGTGAAACATATCTTGGACTATTGTATCATATTATAGATGACATAGAAGTATTTAGATGTGTACAATCTGAATGATGTGGATTTGATATGAAAGCTGGATTGTGTAATCTCCCAGATTATAAAGAAATAACATCTTTACAGGGACTAGAAGTCATGAGAGCAGATAACCCTAACCCTTTAGACTCTGGAGCTCGCTGCTTATTAGACCGGCGGGCTGCAGGTTCCTGATAAACGCCGTCCTGAGAGGATGAATTTGCATTTTCTTACCAACTTCCACTTTAGCATGTGGAGCTAGCCAGCTACACGCCATGCTCCCAGCTGGAGGCTCGCTTCAGTGGCAGGAGCTTTCATTGATTTTCTTTTAGGCCTCATCTACAAGTTTCAATGTTTTTCTGCTTCACAACAGTTTGGGGTTTACGAGGCCTCGTTCTAATAACGAACAAGCAGAGGAGGTAACAGGCTTCACATTTATTACTCACTGAGGTTTAAGTATCAACGCAAGTATAGAAGTACTGGCTTCAAAATCACTTTAAATATAAAAGTAAGAAGAAAAAGAAACAATACCATTAAAGACAAAACTCTTCTGCCGTGACCCAGAGGGTCAATCATCCTCCTTCCAACACAACCAACATCTTTCTGAGTCATCATGACTATAATGTTGGATTTTATTTTGAAATCCATGAGCTCATGGTACTCATGGTTGGATTTTATTTTGAAAGCCATCAGCTCATGGTACTCGTGGTTGGATTTTATTTTGAAAGCCATCAGCTCATGGTACTCGTGGTGTGACTCCGGTTAGCTTTAGCTTGTTAGCCACGCTCAGCGCGACTCCACGTGGCTAATTAGCATCAGGTCACAGGATTGGCTGGCTGGACCTTTCCTCATTCATGTTCAGGGGCGATGTTGGGCTCAACCAATAGTCTGGTTGGTAAATGTTTATACTTCTCATCCAGTCAAAGTGCAATTAAGTTTTTTCAATAACATGAAAATAAATATAAACATATAAGGAGTGAAAAGTACAGAATAAAAGTAGGGTGAAAATAAACACTCTAACAAAGTATAGATACCCCCCGTGATCAAGGAATACTACATACCACAGGAACTTAGGTATAAAATACTTTAATAAATAATAGGATTGCTCTAAGAACAAACAAAACAAATTCCACTAACAAACCAAGACTTTGACCAAATTTTGTACAAAATAATTACAAGGTTCTGCACATTCAGCCTCGACCTCCGGACCGAAGAGGATCTGAGCTTCTCCAGCAACATTAATGAAAACAACTAAACAAACAAAAAACCATGAAATGATGAAAAAACAAAAACCTGTTTGTTTGTTCTGAGTGCTAGCGCTGTGGCGCTAACGCTAACCCTCTCCTCTTGTGATCGTAGTGCAGAAATAGACTTGTTCCCTTCATTAGACCAGAATAGAGACACAGGGGAGAAAACTAAACAATAGATTCATACTGGGAGCGGATTCCCACCCAAGCGTCTTGCTAAAGGGCACTTCAGCCGGGTGGATGAACTCTGACCCCGTGAAGTAGGAGGAGGCTCCAGAGGCCGACAGCGCTGCTCTTCAGTCGTTCGGACCCTGTGACCCCCGACAGTGAAGATAGAAATCCCAAGTATCAGTGCTGGTTCGACTTCCCGCCGGCGCACAAGGACAGTGGACTTTGTGGTTTTCAGATCAAACGATGTAACAGGCAGCGTGTCGCTGAGCTCCAACGGCTTAAAACTCACCAACTTCTATTGATACAACTGAAATGTTCAGGTAAAAGACGACGTCATCCATCAAAAAAGCTGCTTGATGGAGCCGTGAAATAACTTGTTAGTGCATGTACCATGATTTCTATTCATTTGTTTGTGTAGATTGGTGTGTGTGTGTGTGTGTGTGTGTGTGTGTGTGTGTGTGTGTGTGTGTGTGTGTGTGTGTGTGTGCGCCTACGAAGACCTGTAAATGTCCAGTCTTTACCTCCACCTGAGGTGAGCTCTACATCTACCATGACAGACATGAAAAACATCATGTTTTACCCTCATTCTCGACTCACAGGATCGGTTTTGTCAAGCAAGGTACTAATCAGTTCCGTAAATGTCATATTTGTAATGTTGGAGCTCTATTAAAGTGCTCTTCAGTGTAATGGATCCTGCATCAGAGACATAGGGTAGATCAGATCACACCAAAACTAAAATGAACCTGGCAGTCCGCAATGGGGGGAAAAAAACCCAGAGCTCTCCATTTTACTGAAGTGGAAAATCCACCAGGTGAGTTTTGTGTTAACAGAATGTATTTACAACTCCTCGTCTTCACCTCTGCAGCGCACAAGCCTCTATATGGATTTGTCTGGAAAAGGGTTTGATTTTACCCTCGGTCAGACTGGCAGGATCACTTTGACAAGCCAGGTCCTATCAAGTTCTCGGGAATAGCACATTTGCAATCACTTAGCTCTACTACGGTGTCACTGGAGTTTATCGCTGAAGAGATGAAATACACACCAGAACAAGGATGAGCCTGCCAGTCTACAACGAGGGCTAAAAAACCCAGTTACAAATATTTGGGTCAGAGGTGAAGTCAGGGATGTTAACACCTTCAACTCAAGGTACGTCCGAATTGTCCCTCCTGTCTCCTAATTGTCCCTCCTAACTCCTAATTGTCCCTCCTGTCTCCTAATTGTCCCTCCTGTCTCCTAATTGTCCCTCCTGTCTCCTTCTCTATCGACTTCTCCTTCACCCCAGAACTGTTCTGTGTGGCGGCCATGATAAGGACCGTCTGATTCCTCACTAAGCAAAGGAAAGGAGGCTGGTTGCTTCCTTTAGAACCTCCTTTAGCCTAGGAACCACTGATGGTTCCTTTACCAAAGGAGACCAGCTCTTGTTCCCCCACAGTTCCTTGCGGCGACAATATTTAAAGGAACCACCTTTCACTAACTCCTTTAGGAAGCATCCTAACTCCTTTCCTAACTCCTTTAGGAAGCCTCCTAACTCCTTTCCTAACTCCTTTAGGAAGCCTCCTAACTCCTTTACTAACTCCTTTAGGAAGCCTCCTAACTCCTTTCCTAACTCCTTTAGGAAGCCTCCTAACACCTTTCCTTAACCCTGTGATGTCATCCAGGGGTTCAGGTAAAGTCCATAGTTAAGGAGTTAGGAGGGACAGTTCAGATGTACCTTCAGTTTGTGCTTTTCTTTACCAGGCTGCTCCATTTTGCAGAGTTTGAAGATAACGGGGATATTTTTGCCCTCAATATGGACTGGCAGGATCTCTTTTGACAAGCCATCAAGTTCCTGTAAAAGTCAGTTTTGTAATCACTGGACTCTGCTGCAGAGCCTCGATGTTATAAGTCTGTATCACGAAGGAGATATAATACACAGCAGCCTTCCCAAACACCAGGGGGAAATAAAACCCACAGAGTCAACCTGAAGAGCAGCAGCCTTCCAGTCGAGGTTGAGGGCAAAAAAAACGCCTGACGCATAGACTACTCTCTACAAAAATCCAACAGTTGGGGGGGGGGGGGGGTTCTGTGAAGTGGGGTTAAAGCTGGAACATTTACAGGTTCCTATAGGCAAATCTCAAGATGTGACCCAAACATAGTTTACACTCATGAATTCGATTAAAAACATACAAATATGTGTTCAGGCAAAAAAAAGCAATGTGATTACACGCATACAGACACAACTGTGCACATCTGCACCGGCCACCTTTCATTAGGAATCAGGCTCTGATTGGACAGTTCCACGGCGAAAACTCCACATTCTTTCCACTTCATGTGTCAAGCTGCTCAGAGATGAAATGAAAAACGACCAAAACCGGCGAAATTCAAACGACCGCTGCAGAATTTCAGGCTGTGAAATGAAACCGATGAACGTAAACGAGCCAAAGCACCTGCAGCCGTTACAACAAACTGAGTGGCGAACGATTCCAACACATCAGGAGCAAAAACAAGAAAAAGCTGCTTTTGTGTTAAAAGTGTAGAAAAGCTGCCGGAGCTGCAGCAGACACCAGGAAACGGAATGACGTCTTAAACAAAACAAAACTTATTCTTTCAAATCACTATGATACAAAGCATCACTTAAGTTACTAAAACTCCAATATACACAGCCATTTCTTCATATTTACATTTGTACATTGCAAAGAAAAACAGCCTTTACTGCCACTGACAGTTTGTCACTCGGACTTCTTTCCCTTTTGTCGGCGTTTAGAAACAGGAAGTCAACAAGAGGCCAGAAGAGACGAGACGCCGTGAGTCTGAAGGCACTGAGACGCCGCCATGGTCTGAGAGCCAGAGAGTGGCGGTTGTAAACAAGCTGGAGACGCTCCGGAGGACAGACGCAGGTCAAACGGGGCTGAAACGCTAGAAAAGGTCCCGCGGCGGCGGGGCGAAGGCAGAACGAGGTGGAGCAGCTGCCGGCCGGCGGAGAGGAAGAGTCACACTCTCCTCTTCAGATTCCTCTACATGCTTTTGTTTGAGCTGTTTGGACGAAGCCTCCGCGCTGCAGCCGAAGAGGAAGAGGAAGAGGAAGAGGAAGAGGAAAAGAGTGAAATCTTCACTTTGGAGCGTCCCAGTCAGTGACGATGAAGACTTTGCTCCTCTTCCTCTCACACGTAGTGCTCCTTGATGTCGTCGCTGAGCTTGGCGGCGTTGAGGTTTTTGCAGCGGTTGTCTTTGGGGCTGTACGCCGTCCGGTGCGGCGCCTTCACCGGCCCGCTGCGCGTGGTGCACACCACCGCTCCCTTACCCAGCATGCCCCTGTCCACAGGGCACCTGTCCCGGTCCTCGTCCTCCTCCGGCGGGCCCTCGGGCTCCGCCTCCTCCTCGCCCTCGGCGCCGTCGCAGGCCCGGTCCGACGGGCCAATCAGCTTCTTGCATTCGTACTGAATGTCTTTGTCGCGGTTGTCCTTGAGGGCGTTGCTGCGCAGCGGCTCCAGCTGGTTGTTCACCGTGGTGTCCTCCGAGCGAGACGCCCTCTCGCGCTCTTTCTTCCTCTTCCTGGTCCACCAGACGCAGACCACGATGCAGAAGATCCAGAGGACGCTGAAGACGACGCAGAGCAGCGGGACCAGGTAACCTGAGTCACAGGAAATACTCAGATTACTCTCAACCTCTGACTCACATCATTTTCTTCATCATCTGCTCACTTGTTTTTATTTAGACTTCATTTGAATAATTACAGTCAAATTTCTTATTTTAATAATCAAATTGTATCTTTTTATGTGTTTTTCTTAACAGTTTCCATGATTTATTTATTTATTTATTTATTTATTTATTTATTTATCTTTTCACTTATTTGTATTTAACTTTGGGAATTTTCTTTCCATCTTTAATCATTTTAAAATCATCTCCCTCGTCATCTTCTTTAATCTTTTAGAGACTCAATATGATCAAAACTATTTTCCTTTAAACCTTATTTATTATTATTTTTACTTTATTATATAAACAAATACATATATTCTTATAAAAACGTTTATTATTTAAGACATGTTTGTATTTTTGTTGTCATCATATGTTTAAACTATTTATTTATATTTTTGTTTTGTTTTGAACAACCACTTCAGTAAACATGTTTTCAGGCTCTACAAGTATTTCTAATTAAACTTTTTTTGGATTTGTGAATTTAAATTAAAATGTATTTGAAAGGGTCTTTGAGCTGATCAGAGCTGATCAGAACTGATCAGGACTGATCAGAGCTGATCAGAACTGATCAGGACTGATCAGGACTGATCAGAACTGATCAGAACTGATCAGTTCTGATCAGGACAGTAATGATCTGAGCAGAGAAACAAAGCGATCGATCGATCGATCAGGAGGAAGTTTCAGGACTTTAACATCAGTTTCTGTTCAAGCTGCTGTTCGTCCAACATTAAACATGAAAGCTCCACCCTGACTGAGTGTAACTCACCGACAGGCGGACACTCCACCAGCATCTCCACCTTCACCTCCATCACCGCCAGCATGACGGTGCTGTTGTGGCGTTTGGACAGAGCGCTGGTGACGGCGCCGGCCGCCTTCTGCATCTGACCACAGCCCAGGTCTTTGGAGCGGCTGTCCTGTTCGAACGACTGCAGAGACGAGACAAGAGGCAACCGGCAACCATCAACAAGCAACCAGCAACAAGCAACCAGGAACAAGCAACCATCAACAAGCAACCAGCAACAAGCAACCAGCAACAAGGAACCAGCAACAAGCAACCAGGAACAAGCAACCATCAACAAGCAACCATCAACAAGCAACCATCAACAAGCAACCAGGAACAAGCAACCAGCAACAAGCAACCAGGAACAAGCAACCAGGAACAAGCAACCATCAACAAGCAACCATCAACAAGCAACCAGGAACCAGGATCAGCAACCTAACCCTCTTCACCTGGTATTGACTCGTCTGCTCTTTAGGGTTTTATACGTGTAAATACATTCTTGGGGTTGAAGTCGGACGTCTACAGATTAAACTTTGATCAGATTACAAATAAATATACATCAGGAATATTCAA
>NC_137633.1:547341-581928 GCF_963383615.2 Lipophrys pholis | reverse complement strand
GTTAATAAATGATGTTAGTAAATGTTCATTTCCATGTGGAGCAGGCTTCGGCCTCGTTTATGTTCTCAAGGCGTCCCTTCACACGACAACGACGCTCAGAGCCACTGAAAACACGACTTTTTGAAACGTCTCAGACTCTGTCTCCATGGAAACGTGAGAAAAAGGACATTTCTTGGGAACGCTGCTCCTGGTCCTGGTCACTACGTCGTAGTTCTGCACATGCTCAGTAGAGCCAATCAGATCAAAATCAAAGTTTCCTCTGTTTTCTCCTGGACTTGGTACTTTTATTTTGACAGTCACCATAATAACAATCCAACTTGGTGGTCTGTCCGCTAGAATGTTCTCCCAGTGTTTAGAACTCATTGTTCTCTGCTGGGTGTGTGTGTGTGTGTGTGTGTGTGTGTGTGTGTGTGTGTGTGTGTGTGTGTGTGTGTGTGTGTGTGTGTGTGTGTGTGTGTGTGTGTGTGTGTGTGTGTGTTTTAGGGTTAGGACCCTGGTCAGGAAGGATAAAGTGGAAAGAATCTTGCAGCTCATATGTTGGATCATGTAATTTAGTTCGGAGCGTCAGATGGAGATTAGATCCTCTGAGGTGGTGGAGGTGGAGGTGGTGGAGGTGGTAGAGGTGGTAGAGGTGGTGGAGGTGGAGGTGGTGGAGGTGGAGGTGGAGGTGGTAGAGGTGGTGGTGGTGGAGGTGGAGGTGGAGGTGAGTCTGCAGATACTGATCAATATACTGCTCAATGCACTCCTTATGTAATCCACCCCCCCCCCCCCCCCCCCCCCCCACCTGCCAGTCTTCCTCAGGGTTTCATCCAGAAACATTGTTCTTGAACTGATTCTGTAAACTCCACTTTACTTACGTTTGCTGTCCTGCAGCGACTAAACCAGTGAAGCTCGAGTGACAAGAAGGTTTAAAATCCACAAAAAGCTCACAAAGGTTGTTTTGTTAGAAGGTCGTGCATCTCTGCAGACTCAAGAGGAAGAAAATGAACCATAAAGACTATTTCAGCTCAACCAAAGCTCACAAGATCCCACAAGATCCCACAAGATCCCACAAGTTCCCACAAGATCCCACAAGTTCCCACAAGATCCCACAAGTTCAACAATTCTTCCAGAAAATCAACCGTCAGAGAAAATAAACTCCTCAGTCAAATCTTCTTTTAAGAATCTATTGTATCTTCATTTGATTCAGTTTATGCCTCATTAATAATTGAAGGTATGTTTCGGGGTCTTTTTGATCACTTTTAAATTGTCAAAAAAAGTTTTTAAAAAATATATAAATATTTTAAATTTTTTGAAAATGTGTAGTACATAAGAGAAAGAAAGTAAAACTTTTTAAAATAATTTGTCTGTGATCAATGTATTTTAAAAAAGTCTTTGTTGTTTCAGCTTTAATGAATAAAACTTTGATTCAACAAAGTTTTATTCACTTCTTTTGTCTTTTTCCATCAGTTTTGAACAATTTTTCTTTTTATTTAAATATTAGGGGAAAAAAAGCAAAGTGACAAGAAGAAGAAGTGTCTTACCAGGGCAGAGGGTTACAGTCGTCCACATCTGTAAAGGATAGAGAGACAAGCAGAAGCAGAGTGAGTGACGGAGCGCCAGAAGGACCAGAAGCTTCCTGGAGACGCACTCTGAGCGCAGCTGCTTCCCTCCCAGCCGTCCCTGCACATGCACTGGAAGGCGTCTCCGCCGCCGACACACGTCCCGCCGTTCTCACACGGACCCGAGTCGCAGCTGCTGTTCTGGGCTGGAGGACGGAGCGAAGCCGCAGGTTAGAGGCGGGCAGTGGAACAGGAAGTAGAAGCCGGAGGGGCGGAGCCTGACCCGTGTTGCAGGTGCTGCCGCCCCAACCCGACGGGCAGCTGCACAGGAAGGAGTCGCCGTAGTCGTAGCACGTCCCGCCGTTCCTGCAGGTGCTGGAGTCACACTGGCTCTCACCTGGAGGACAAAGGAACCGTCTCAGCAGGACCCTCTGAAGTGGAAGAAGCTCCCACATGATAATTAACCTGCACACAGGCTCCGCCCACCGAGGCAGGTGGAGGTACGTCCTACACCTCTCTACTGGTTTTCATTAAATCAACAGCAGATTTCTGTATTTTCTCCACATTGGATTCTTGTTTTCGCCTCCAGGAGTTTTCCTGAAGCGGCACAAAACCTCCAGTTTGAAAAAGTGTTTAGTGTTTGTGTTTTAATGTGAAGTCACTTCCTCTGCTAACGATTCAGCTGCTGGAAGAAAAACCACATGATATCACAAAACAACTGCTGGAATGTGTGAATGAACGTCTGTTTCTCTGATCCAAAAGGTTCAACCTGCATTAATAAAGAGAAATGACTTCTACTAGAACCTGCAGGGTTCTTCACCCTTCAGAAGAACTCCTCTTCATGATGGAAGGAGAAGAAACACCAGATTCACCACTTTGGTTTCCCAGACTGTACACATCCTATTGTTGGTGCTTTTTTATTTATGTCATAGAATAATGAATATATCACGATGGCTTCATTGAAAAAAAGGAAAATCCTGAATCTGATTTTCTGGGTTGATCGTTCAGATGTTTGACAGTTTAATGTGAAGTGAGACTTTTCAGAATCCCTGCTCTTCACCTGAAGGACCAGGTTACAAACACAAGGTGTCGGAGCGTCGGACTCACGGGAGTGGCAGGTCTTCCCCTTCCAGCTGTCCGTGCAGTCGCAGTAGAAGTCGTTGAGCAGGTCGACGCACCGTCCTCCGTTCTGACAAGGATTCCTGCTGCACTCGTTCACATCTGCAACGCCGACACACCGTTTAATCCCCCGGACGCCCGGCTGCTCACTTTCTACTGACTCAGGTGGAAACACCTGGAAACACCTGGAACATCTGGAACACCTGGAACCACCTGGAACACCTTGAACACCTTGAACACCTGGAAACACCTGGAAACACCTGGAACACCTGTAAACACCTGAAAACACCTGGAACCACCTGGAAAACCTTAAACACCTGGAAACACCTGGAAAGACCAGGAAAGACCTGGAAAACCTGAAACACCTGGAACACCTGGAACCACCTGGAACACTGTTGTGAAGTCGGACCCTCCCCTTCAGTGCAGAGCGACATCGTGCGGTCCAATCGAGTTTATGAAACCCAAGTCGCACAACAACAGCCACACACACACACACACACACACACACACACACACACACACACACACACACACACACACACACACACACACACACACACACACACACACACACACACACACACACACACACACACACACACACACACACACACACACACACACACACACACACACACACCACCGATGTCACACAGGCTGCCCTCCCAGCCGTCGGGACAGAAGCACTGGAAGGAGCTGATCCCATCGATGCAGGTTCCTCCGTTCTTGCAGGGAGACGATGCACAGTCGTTAATGTCTGAGAGGAAACAGAAGAGGAAGCAGAAGAGGAAACAGAAGAGGAAACAGAAGAGGAAACAGAAGAGGAAGCAGAAGAGGAAACAGAAGAGGAAACAGAAGAGGAAGCAGAAGAGGAAACAGAAGAGGAAACAGAAGAGGAAGCAGAAGAGGAAACAGAAGAGGAAACAGAAGAGGAAACAGAAGAGGAAGCAGAAGAGGAAACAGAAGAGGAAGCAGAAGAGGAAGCAGAAGAGGAAGCAGAAGAGGAAACAGAAGAGGAAGCAGAAGAGGAAGCAGAAGAGGAAACAGAAGAGGAAGCAGAAGAGGAAACAGAAGAGGAAACAGAAGAGGAAACAGAAGAGGAAGCAGAAGAGGAAGCAGAAGAGGAAGCAGAAGAGGAAACAGAAGAGGAAGCAGAAGAGGAAACAGAAGAGGAAACAGAAGAGGAAACAGAAGAGGAAGCAGAAGAGGAAACAGAAGAGGAAACAGAAGAGGAAGCAGAAGAGGAAACAGAAGAGGAAACAGAAGAGGAAACAGAAGAGGAAGCAGAAGAGGAAACAGAAGAGGAAACAGAAGAGGAAACAGAAGAGGAAGCAGAAGAGGAAACAGAAGAGGAAGCAGAAGAGGAAGCAGAAGAGGAAGCAGAAGAGGAAACAGAAGAGGAAGCAGAAGAGGAAGCAGAAGAGGAAACAGAAGAGGAAGCAGAAGAGGAAACAGAAGAGGAAACAGAAGAGGAAACAGAAGAGGAAGCAGAAGAGGAAGCAGAAGAGGAAACAGAAGAGGAAGCAGAAGAGGAAACAGAAGAGGAAACAGAAGAGGAAGCAGAAGAGGAAGCAGAAGAGGAAGCAGAAGAGGAAACAGAAGAGGAAGCAGAAGAGGAAGCAGAAGAGGAAGCAGAAGAGGAAGCAGAAGAGGAAACAGAAGAGGAAACAGAAGAGGAAACAGAAGAGGAAACAGAAGAGGAAGCAGAAGAGGAAACAGAAGAGGAAGCAGAAGAGGAAACAGAAGAGGAAACAGAAGAGGAAACAGAAGAGGAAGCAGAAGAGGAAACACAACCAGTTTCATTTGCTTTTTCTTTGTTGTTGACAAACTCATTTTTCCCAGGATAGAAGTCACACCTGAGGATATTTCACGTCTATCAAACAGGAACCATGAAGAGCAGAAAACATCAATAAAACTTGAGTTATATTCCAGAATGACTCCGCAGTTCTTTCTGATCTTGGAGTATTCTTCCTTCCTTCCTTCCTCCCTCCCTCCCTCCCTCCCTCCCTTCCTCCCTCCCTCCCACCCTTCCTCCCTTCCTTCCTCCCTCCCTTCCTCCCTTCCTTCCTTCCTCCCTCCCACCCTTCCTCCCTTCCTTCCTTCCTTCCTCCCTCCCTCCCTCCCTCCCTCCCTTCCTCCCTTCCTTCCTCCCTCCCTCCCTCCCTCCCTCCCTCCCTCCCTCCCTTCCTTCCTTCCTTCCTCCCTCCATCCCTCCCTCCCTCCCTCCCTTCCTCCCTTCCTTCCTTCCTCCCTCCCACCCTTCCTCCCTTCCTTCCTTCCTTCCTTCCTCCTTCCTTCCTTCCTTCCTTCCTTCCTTCCTTCCTTCCTTCCTTCCTTCCTTCCTTCCTTCCTTCCTTCCTTCCTTCCTTCCTCCTGCTGCAGAATCAAAGTGTTGGATTCACACAGACTCCTCCTCTCTCTTTTACAAGACTTTAACTCAGTGTCTCTCCTGCAGCCTGCTTCCTGCTCTCTGTCCCTTCCTGTGATGTCACCTCCTGCAGGGATGTGATGTCACCTCCTGCAGGGATGTGATGTCACCTCCTGCAGGGATGTGATGTCACCTCCTGCAGGGATGTGATGTCACTTCCTGCAGGGATGTGATGTCACTTCCTGCAGGGATGTGACGTCACTTCCTGCAGGGATGTGATGTCACTTCCTATAGGGATGTGATGTCACTTCCTGCTGCCATCAGTGTGGATGAAACGTCCAATTTCTCTGCAGCAAACTTCAGATACTGAGGGATGACTTCTCCTTCCTAACCTGCATTGTCACTATTTACCAGAGACTGGCGTCCTGTCGCAGGTGAGAAAATGTTTATTACACTTTGATTGTTGTCAAATATATAAGATAAGATGGTAATAAACAGGAATGAAGTTCAAGTCTGCTTGTCCCTTATTTCAGAGGTAAACACAGCTGACTTTTAGTTAGAAGCAGTGATTTGCTTTAGATTCAGAGGAGAAACAGCTCAAGAGTTATTATCATATGTTGACTTGGTTCATATTTGGTCTGAATTTCTTTCTTCAGCTGTGAAGCAGACGGAGATAGTGATGATCATCAAGAGAATTACAGTAAGAATCATGTGGTTCCCACTGATGGTAACTGTTGATAAATATAGCTGTGTGTGTGTGTGTGTGTGTGTGTGTGTGTGTGTGTGTGTGTGTGTGATCATGACTCACTCTCGTGGCAGTAGGTACCAGTGAATCCCGGCTGGCAGGAGCAGCTGAAGTTCCCTGCAGGCAGGCTGATGCAGCGTCCATGAGGTCCGCACACGTTGGACGAGATGTGCCACACCCGCTGCTGGGTGTCGTTGGTCGCCACGGCAACGGTGCAACTATCAATCACTTTGGGGGTGGAGGCAAAAACAAATATGAGACGAGCGTCTTTGGAGTGGTGAAACAGGCAGGTGATTTCTTTAGTGTTATTGTGGCTTCGGCTGCTAAATGATGATTAAAAACCAACAAAACTTTAAGATTTAAAAATGTTGTTCAGAAGCTTCTTCACGTAGTGAGCTTAAGTTATGGGATTACCAGCTGATGTTAACTCAATAAACTTGTTTGTCTGCTTCATTTTTTCTTTACAATCATTTGGCAAAATGTCCGAGTTTCACCTCCACTGACCGGAGCTTCACTCCTGGGGGTGGATTTCATGTACAAACTCCTCCGAGCAACTTCGACTCAAACATTGACCCATAAAGGGAAAATTGATCAACCTGAAAGCTGGAAATCCTCTGTTGCAACTTGGGGGGGGAGCTTCAGGGGGGCAGTTGTTCACCTGTAGGGTTGTCATGTGAACAGATGCTAAGTTGCTAAGTTGCTCAAAGCGTTGTCGTGTGGACAGATGCTAAGTTGCTCAGTTGCTCAAAGCGTTGTTGTGTGGACAGATGCTAAGTTGCTCAGTTGCCTCAGAGTGTTGTCGTTTGGACAGATGCTAAGTTGCTCAAAGCGTTGTTGTGTGGACAGATGCTAAGTTGCTCAGTTGCTCAGAGTGTTGTCGTTTGGACGGATGCTAAGTTGCCCAAAGCGTTGTTGTGTGGACAGATGCTAAGTTGCTAAGTTGCTCAAAGCGTTGTTGTGTGGACGGATGCTAAGTTGCCCAAAGCGTTGTTGTGTGGACGGATGCTAAGTTGCTCAGTTGCCTCAGAGTTTGATGGAGTAAACAGACGGAGGAAGCGGTCGGGCGGTGGCACCTTGGCAGTGGTTGGTTTTGCAGTGGTCTTTGAGCTCGGCGCAGGTTTTGCCCTCGTAGTCGTCGGGGCAGTTGCAGTAGAAGTTGCCCCTCCGGCTGTGGCAATGGGCCTGGTTCTGACAGGGGTTTGGGCTGCAGGGGTCGCTCTGCACCTGCAGAGACAAACAGAAGGTCACACGTCGTTGGTCCTCCTGGAGGACGAGAACCTGCGGCGGTCCTTCCAGCCTGCGGCGCCTCACCTCACACGTCGTGCCGCGGAAGCCTTGCGAGCATTCGCACCTGAACCCGTCCAGCAGGGGGTGGCAGCGGCCGCCGTTCCTACACGGACCGCTGGAGCATCGGTTCTTCTGGTCCTGGCAGAGCCGACCGGCGAAGCCCGGCTGGCAGACACACTGGTAGCCTCTGGCCATCTCCTGGAGCAAACACAGCGTCCGTCAGTCCAGAGGACCGGCTCAACACCGGCTGTCCCAATCCAACTGTCCTGACTTCTGACCGCACAAAACAAAGGATCTGAGTCCAGCCGTCGACCTGCTCTCCAGAAGTTCAACTTTAGATTGATCATGAATTTATCATGTCAGACTTCTTCTATGTTCTAAATAGATCTGTTGCTCCTGTAATGAGCAGAACTCAGCAGAACTCAGGTTCCTTTAAACTTCCATCGTCAGGAAAAGCTTCTTTCTAACTTCCCCATTGAACCAGTTTGTGTGATAATCAGCTGTTCATGGTAGTGGTGGTGAGGGGGAGGAGCCTATCACCAGCTAACACCAGTGAGGTCACACCCTGACTCTATCGAAGAGCAAACACACATCCATCCCTCATCCCTCCCTCCCTCCCTCCCTCCACCCCCCATCCCTCCCTCCCTCCATCCATCCCTCATCCCTCCATCCATCCCTCCCTCCCTTCCTCCCTCCCTCCATCCCTCCCTCCCTCCCTCCCTCCCTCCCTCCATCCCCCATCCCTCCCTCCCTCCCTTCCTCCCTCCCTCCCTCCCTCCATCCATCCCTCATCCCTCCCTCCCTCCCTCCCTCCCTCCATGCTTCAGCCCAGATTCAAACCAGGGACCCCCCTAGAGTGAGTGTTAACCAGTCCACCACCAGTGTTTGAGCACCTGAACACCGTAAAGCTTTGGTGGATCAGATTGAATCAACCTGATCCATCATGTCGTCAGCGTCTGTCTCTCACCTTGCAGGTCCCTCCGTTCTGACACTGTCCATGGCAGCTGTTCATATCTGTGCAGAATCAATCACAGAGAAAACGTCAGCTCTGTAATGCTCTGGACACGTGGAGGAGCTGGTAGCTGGTAGCTGGTAGCATGTAGCATGCAGCCGCTAAACGGAGGAGGAATGAAATCACAGCAGAGATCCAGAGTCATTCAGAACGTGCAATGAAGAGAAACTGCAAAGGGGGAAAAGAAACTACGTCTAAAGATTTTGAAATACAGTTTAACAGTCTGGGAAGAAAAAGGTGCAGCTGAAGTCTGAGAGCACAGGATAGTGAGCTAGCATGTAGCATGTAGCATGTAGCCACCTGGGAGCAATAAGAGACTGAACGGAGAGCTAAAGCTCAGCACCCTGACCGATTAGCTTCTCCTACTGAGATCAATCATCCCTGGATGTGCTTTAGCATTAGCATGCTAACAAAGCTATTATAGAATACATTATAGCATGTTATTGTAGGAACAACAAGACTCATTAGCATGTCAGAATGCTAAGGTGGCTAATTGCTAACCCAGTCCTCCTTGTGGGGACTTGGTAAAACGTGGAGCTGCAGTTCGTTAAAAGACTGAAGATGTGGAATCAAATCCTTTTGTGGAAGAGGCGAGCGGTCAGAGCGGTCAGAGCGGTCAGAGCGGTCAGAGCGCTGAGCGTCGGGCTCTCCGAGCAGCAGCAGGAAGTCGGGAAGACGTTGCTGGATGATACTGACTGATGTCACAGTTCTGGCCCCCCCATCCTCCAAAGCAGGCACAGTGATATCCACCAATCAAGTTTTTGCAAGAGTAAGCATTGAGGCAAGGCTTCCCCGCACACTCATTCACGTCTGCAAAATGGAGACCAGAGACAGAGAGGATGATCAGAGTCTCAGAAGCCCCGCCACCAAGCGCCGCGTCCAAAACACTCAGGAACCTTCTGCTCCTCGAACACTCTCATACGTTCTCATTGTGCTGCTGGGTTTCCTGGAACAAACTAAAGTTCTGCAACCTTTGATTCTTGTTGTGTAAAAGTGTTTGGATCCTGTTGTTCTGCTTCCCGTCTGCAGGTTGAACCATCGACCATCGACCATCGTTCCACAAAACAAACACGACAGATCAGGTGTAGGAATTCCTGTTCTAGTTCTCTTTTCAATTTTAAGTTAAGATTTCACTGTCGCAAGATTTAGTTACTAAAAAACTGAGTACTAAGTTACTATGAGAACAGCTTCTTTAGTGGCGTCCATGTTATGTGACGATTCATGTGAAACGAGCTGAAGACGAGATGAGGTGGAAGACAGAGCCCCGCCGTGGTAACAGACACCTGATACTCCAAATACTGTCATGGTTACCAGGGTGTGTTTTATTTTAAAGGTAATCCTGTTTCCTTGGAAACGCCTAATGTGGTAATTGAAGAAATGCAATAAATGTGTAATATTGATGAGCTGTAATATGCAGGAATTCCTGTGTGAGCAGTTTCCTGTCGGGCTGAAGGGATTCAGTTACTTTAGTCAGGCGGCGTTAACGATCCGACCACTCAGCTTCGTTTTCAAACACGTAAAACTGCCAGAACGTTTACCGTGTGAAGTTCATGTCTGCTGCCCCCCCCCCCCCCCCCCCCAACACCCCCCCCCCCCCCCCCCACCTCAGGGTTAATGTCTCTCCGTTACATTCCCTGGAGGCCGACCTGGGGCATTCCAAGTGGTCAGTTTCAGAGGCGGCGCTCACGGCACCGCCTCGCCCACGAGAAACCAACACAGTGCATTAATACGACTCCCAGGAGGTGAGCTGCACCTGTTGGCCTCCTGAAACCCGACACCTGCAGCCCCTTCCCACAAACCAGACCCCCCACCCCCCGCTGCAGCGCTGCCGGGCCCCCCTGGACCTGCAGGTACCACCCTGTCGTCCTACCGCCCCGCTGCCCTACCACCCTACCATCCTACCACCCTACCACCCTGCCATCCTCCCACCCTGCCACCCTACCACCCTACCATCCTACCACCCTACCATCCTACCACCATGCCACCCTACCACCCTACCACCCTACCACCCTACCACCCTGCCACCCTACCACCCTACCATCCTACCATCCTACCACCCTACCACCCTACCACCCTACCACCCTACCACCCTGCCACCCTACCATCCTACCATCCTACCATCCTACCATCTTACCATCCTGCCACCCTGCCACCCTACCATCCTACCATCCTACCATCTTACCATCCTACCACCCTGCCACCCTACCATCCTACCACCCTACCACCCTACCATCCTACCATCCTACCACCCTACCACCCTACCACCCTACCACCCTGCCACCCTGCCACCCTACCATCCTACCATCCTACCATCTTACCATCCTACCACCCTACCATCCTACCATCCTACCATCTTACCATCCTACCACCCTACCACCCTGCCACCCTACCATCCTACCACCCTACCATCCTACCATCCTACCACCCTACCATCCTACCATCCTACCACCCTACCACCCTACCATCCTACCACCCTACCACCCTGCCACCCTGCCACCCTACCATCCTACCATCTTACCATCCTACCACCCTACCATCCTACCATCTTACCATCCTACCACCCTACCACCCTACCATCCTGCCACCTCTAGTCTCTGGGAGAAGAACAGGACCTGGACCACAAGCCAGTGGTTCTGGAGGCTCACGCCATGTTTACAGGTTATGAAGTTTCCTGGCCGGAGCTGAAGGGGCACCGCCTCGCCGTAGCGTACATACTCGTCCGTTACACCCAGTCTGGAGCCAAAGATAAACCCCGGCCGGGTAGATCTGGTCCCAGGGCCAGCAGGTGCCAGGCTGGAAGCTATTTTTAGCTTTATTCAAGTCACCTGGCTCAAGTTGCAGATGATACTGACACACACACACACACACACACACACACACACACACACACACACACACACACACACACACACACACACACACACACACACACACACACACACACACACACACACACACACACACACACACACACACACACACACACACACACACACACACACACACACACACAGGTCTGAGTTAGCTGCTGGCCAGATAAATAGAGCGTCAGAAATGCTGTAACTCTGCAAGCAAACAGGATTCCTGGACGGGGTTTGGACACTCGGCATTCACAGACCAGCTTCCTCACCCAGCCTTAACAACCGGAGTTACCGTCACACACCGCCACTCCCTCCAAAATCAGCATTCACAACACCTTGTACTAGTGGTACCTATCTGGCAGGTCTTGCCCGTCCACTGGGGAGGGCAGAAGCACTCGAAGCTGTTCTCCATGTCGATGCAGGTTCCGCCCTGAGCACAGGGGCTGGAGGCGCATTCGTCTGTGTCTGAAACACAAAGCAGACTCATGTTGGACACAATCACACACATGCGTACGCATAACAGATCCTTTTACTCTGGAGTCCAGCGTCACCAGCTGATACCTTCTATGGAACAGAACTACAGCTAGTAGTATTGTATTGGCTCATAAAAGATTACAACACAGCTTTCATTTCCATTTCTACCTTTAAAGTACTTTTTTACCCGAATAATAAAGTAGGTCAACAAAACGGCATTAACTGATAGCATGTATAGCTAATGAGCAGTGGTATGCACTGATTAAAGGATTCATTCATTATTAACAACTCCCTCAATGTAGTGGAACTCTTTACTAGTTACTTTCAGTAAAAAGTAATTGTAAAAATAATGAATAATCTGATGTTAGGGGAAGGAAGATGCTCTATAATCTGGATGTTAGGGAGGGAAGATGCTCTATAATCTGATGTTAGAGAGGGAATATGCTCTATAATCTGATGTTAGAGGAAGGGAGATGCTCTATAATCTGATGTTAGAGAGGGAATATGCTCTATAATCTGATGTTAGAGGAAGGGAGATGCTCTATAATCTGATGTTAGAGGATGGAAGATGCTCTATAATCTGATGTTAGAGGAATGACGCTGCTCTATAGTCTGATGTTAGAGGATGGAAGATGCTCTATAATCTGATGTTAGAGAGGGAATATGCTCTATAATCTGATGTTAGAGGAAGGGAGATGCTCTATAATCTGATGTTAGAGGATGGAAGATGCTCTATAATCTGATGTTAGAGGAATGACGCTGCTCTATAATCTGATGTTAGGGGAGGGAAGAGGCTCTATAATCTGATGTTAGAGGATGGAAGAGGCTCTATAATCTGATGTTAGAGGAATGACGCTGCTCTATAATCTGGATGTTAGAGGAAGGAAGATGCGCTATAATCTGATGTTAGAGAGGGAAGATGCTCTATAATCTGGATGTTAGAGGAAGGAAGATGCTCTATAATCTGATGTTAGAGGAAGGAAGATGCTCTATAATCTGATGTTAGAGAGGGGAGATGCTCTATAATCTGATGTTAGAGAGGGGAGATGCTCTATAATCTGATGTTAGAGAGGGAATGTGCTCTATAATCTGATGTTAAAAGAGGAAGCTGCTCTATAATCTGATGTTAAAAGAGGAAGCTGCTCTATAATCTGATGTTAGGGGAGGGAAGATGCTCTATAATCTGATGTTAAAAGAGGAAGCTGCTCTATAATCTGATGTTAGAGAGGGAATGTGCTCTATAATCTGATGTTAAAGGAGGAAGCTGCTCTATAATCTGATGTTAAAAGAGGAAGCTGCTCTATAATCTGATGTTAGGGGGGGGAAGAGGCTCTATAATCTGATGTTAGAGGAGGGAAGAGGCTCTATAATCTGATGTTAGAGGAATGACGCTGCTCTATAATCTGATGTTAGAGGATGGAAGATGCTCTATAATCTGATGTTAGAGAGGGAAGATGCTCTATAATCTGATGTTTGAGTGAGCAGAGCAGAAAGCGAGAGCAGCTAATGCTCCCGAGCAGCTGAAGCTGTGGGGGCGGGGTCATTACCTTTAGCACAGGTGGGCCCGGACCAGCCGGCCGGACAGTGACACTCGAACCCCGACGGCACCTCGTGACACGTTCCTCCGTTAGCGCAGGGGTCGGACACACAGGCGTGTTCGGCTGCAGGAGAGCGTCAGTGGTTAGAGTGGAACGCGACCTGAACACGCCCGGACGCCAGGTGAGCAGCTCACCTATCTCACAGTTCTTCCCAGAGTAGCCGTCCGGACAGGCGCAGTTGTACTCGTCTGGCTCGGTGTTCATACACGTTCCTCCGTTCTTACAGGGCCGGTTCGTCCCACAGTAGTTCAGGTCTGCAGAGCGAGGGAGGCTAATGTCACCGGGGTGTGTGTGTGTGTGTGTGTGTGTGTGTGTGTGTGTGTGTGTGTGTGTGTGTGTGTGTGTGTGTGTGTGTGTGTGTGTGTGTGTGTGTGTGTGTGTGTGTGTGTGTGTGTGTGTGTGTGTGTGCGTGCGTGCATTGAAATTGCAGCCCTCAGATGACGATCATTTAAGAATAAAGCTGTGAACTGCAGGTTTTCAAATGAAAAAGCGTCTCAGTCGTCCAACTAAAAACGACTAAAAACGACTCCCAGGGTGGAACTTTGTGGAAACGCTCCGTCCTCTTGATGACAGTGGAAATGCTGTAGTTCTTCTGCACATGCTCAGTAGATGGACAATAAGAAGAGTGTTTCCTCCAGTTCCTCCCGGTCCAGGTGGACTCCCGGTCCAGGTGGACTCCCAGGTCCAGGTGGACTCCCGGTCCAAACGAGGCCTGAGACTCACGCCTTCGTAACGCTCTACAACTCTACCGAAACACAAACAGCCACACACACTTTGACTTCTCGTCCGAGAGGATCCAGGTCGAGCAGCGCAGCAACATATTCCCTCGGTACTTCCTGTGTTGGCGTCATTTATCTGGACCCGTCGCTCCGGATACCGCCGGGACCGCCGGGACCGCCGGGACCGCCGGGACCGCCGGACTGAGGCTTTTTACAAAACTACAACCAGAGAAAGTTTGTTTTTATCAACGACTTCCAGCTGAAAATTGTTTAAAGGAACCCAGAGCAGAGGTGGGGTGTGTCCAATCCAAATGGTGTCATTCACACCAAGTGAAAGGAGCATAAGCCGTGAACGTGCACTGATCAGCCATAACATTAAGACCACCTGTCGGATGTTGTTGCTGAATATAGTCCAGACCCAATCGGAGTACGGCGAGGTTTAAACCTCTTCCTGCATCAGCACACATCAATCAATGATGTCATCAAGCTTGTGAAAAACAGCCAATCATGAGCCTCTCGTTGCAATCAGCTGTGTTCATAGACCTAAAACATGTAGAACCATGAGACACATGTTGGCTGTAGACAAATATCTGGACGTTAAGTTAAAGACCGGGTTTGTAAAACTTCCCAGAATGCAACAGCGACAGCAGTTTTCTGTATTTTCTACCAGAAAGTTTCATTAAAATTGGCTTCATGTTGAGATTGTAGTTATTTTCAGCAGTAATATGGGTTTTCACCCTCCCCCATTCTGTCTGTCCTCCTTTTCTCTCCTCTAAACCCCTCACCCACCGGAACAGCAGAACCTCTCCTCCTCTGAGTCGGGTTCTGCAGGTTTCTCCTCCTCTGGGTCTGGTTCTGCAGGGTCCTCCTCTGAGCCTGGTTCTGCAGGTTTCCCCCTTTCTGAGTCTGGTTCTGCAGGTTTCTCCTCCTCTGGGTCTGGTTCTGCAGGGTCCTCCTCTGGGTCTGGTTCTGCAGGGTCCTCCTCTGAGCCTGGTTCTGCAGGGTCCTCCTCTGAGCCTGGTTCTGCAGGTTTCCCCCTCTCTGAGTCTGGTTCTGCAGGTTTCTCCTCCTCTGGGTCTGGTTCTGCAGGGTCCTCCTCTGAGCCTGGTTCTGCAGGTTTCCCCCTTTCTGAGTCTGGTTCTGCAGGTTTCTCCTCCTCTGGGTCTGGTTCTGCAGGGTCCTCCTCTGAGCCTGGTTCTGCAGGTTTCCCCCTCTCTGAGTCTGGTTCTGCAGGTTTCTCCTCCTCTGGGTCTGGTTCTGCAGGGTCCTCCTCTGAGCCTGGTTCTGCAGGTTTCCCCCTCTCTGAGTCTGGTTCTGCAGGTTTCTCCTCCACTGAGTCTGGTTCTGCAGGTTTCTCCTCCTCTGGGTCTGGTTCTGCAGGGTCCTCCTCTGAGCCTGGTTCTGCAGGTTTCTTCCAGCTGGAGGGAGTTTTTCCTTTCCTCTGCTGCTCATGTGGATTTGATGACTTTCAGTAGAAATGCTGCTATATAAATAAAGTTGAATTGAATTGAGCTTTGGCGGTCTGGTTCCGTCAACATGACACTGAAGGGTTCCTGGCCTCTGGACTAAGATGTGTTTGACCTCTGGTTGCAGCTCTGTGAGGACCGGCCTCCATCAGACCAGCTTCCTCCGACATGAAATCCTCCACAAGCGCTGCAGGTCTGGAGACTCCGACCCAGTCAAGAGCAAACCAACTCAAATCCTCATTGTTCTGCGTTTAAAACCAACATTAGGAGGATTTACTTCACCTGTTGTCGGAGGAAGAGCATCATTAATGAGCTGCTCTATTCAAGCTGCTGCAGGATTTAAAGCTTCTGATAGAAAAGTCATTGGAGCAGCGGCCTGGGCAGAGAGGGGGTCATAATGAAACGGCTCATCAGTGTACACCTGTAAAGCATCTCCTCTGCAGTCCGTGTTGATCTTCTTCCATTAAAACAGCAGAAGAAAAGAAGCTCCAGGAGGAGCAGGAGGAGCAGGAGGAGCAGGAGGAGCAGGAGGAGCAGGAGGAGGAGGAGGAGCAGGAGGAGCAGGAGGAGCAGGAGGAGCAGGAGGAGCTTCCTGTGTCAAACACCAACATCTGACCTTTGTCGCAGAGCAGGCCTCCCCAGTTCTTCTCACAGTCGCACAGCCACGGCTCACTGCAGGTCCCATGGACACACCCTGGGTAGGGCAGGCAGGCGTCACACAGCGCCCCCTGCCAGCCGTAGTTACACCTGCACACACACACACACACACACACACACACACACACACACACACACACACACACACACACACACACACACACACACACACACACACACACACACACACACACACACACACACACACACACACACACACACAGGGTGGTTAGATGTGGGAGGAACCAGTCGTTTACAGATCATGTGTGTTTCCTGTTGCTCTGTTTGGGATCTAATCTACTTCATGTCAGTAAATCCACTTCACACTGAATTCCTGAACAGGATCCACATCAGCAGAGTGAAAAACATCAACCTGACTGGACCAGATATGAACCTGGCGCTCGGAGGTTTGGCCTGAAAAAAGAATCAATGGTTTTTTTAAAGAAAAATTTTTTCAATTTTTTTCTGCTACAAATTCGAAAAACCGATTAAACCAATTTTCTGCTCAGCCCCACATGAAACACCATGAAACACCATGAAACACCATGGAACACCATGAAACACTATGGAACACTATGGAACACTATGGAACACCTTGGAACACTATGAAACACCATGGAACACTATGAAACACCTTGGAACACCATGAAACACCATGGAACACTATGAAACACCTTGGAACACTATGAAACACCATGGAACACTATGAAACACCTTGGAACACCATGAAACACCTTGGAACACCATGAAACACCATGGAACACCATGAAACACCATGGAACACTATGAAACACCATGGAACACCATGAAACACCATGGAACACCATGAAACACTATGAAACACTATGAAACACTATGGAACACTATGAAACACCATGAAACACCATGAAACACTATGAAACACCATGAAACACCATGGAACACTATGAAACACCATGGAACACCATGAAACACCATGACACACCATGAAACACTATGGAACACTATGAAACACCATGAAACACCATGAAACACCATGAAACACCATGAAACACCATGACACACCATGAAACACTATGGAACACTATGAAACACCATGAAACACCATGAAACACTATGGAACACTATGAAACACCATGAAACACCATGAAACACTATGAAACACCATGAAACACTATGGAACACTATGAAACACTATGAAACACCATGAAACACCATGAAACACTATGAAACACTATGAAACACCATGAAACACTATGAATTCAGTCCAGGAGTGATTTTCCTGCAGGAAAGTGCAGAAGTCCTGGAGCTTCTGTGTGGAAACCAGCTGCTGTGACGCTCCTCAACATAACTCTGGATCCTCCAAATGACAGAGGGTCCAGTCTGAAGGAGGTAAGACTGCTCTGGAAACTGAGTTACTGAGGAAACAGTGGAGAGAAGCGAGTTCAGCGAGTGCAAACGGTGGCGGAGTGTCTTCCTCAGCAAGTGCTTCTTATTTCACAAGCACAGTGGGAACGTGTTCTGCTGAGCAGCTCCCGCCTGAGGACACATCAAGCACCCAGCCGGGGTGTGTGTGTGTGTGGGTGGGGGGCGGGTGTGGGGGGGTGGGTGTGTGTGTGTGTGTGGGTGTGGGTGTGTGTGTGGGTGTGTGTGTGTGTGGGTGTGGGGGTGTGTGTGTGGGGGGGGGGGGGGGTGGGTGGGTGTGTGTGCGTAGGTGTGTGTGTGTGTGTGTGTGGGTGTGTGTGTGTGTGTGTGGGTGTGTGTGTGTGTGGGTGTGTGTGGGTGTGTGTGGGTGGGTGTGTGTGTGGGGGGGGTGGGTGGGTGTGTGTGCGTGGGTGTGTGTGTGTGTGTGTGTGTGGGGGTGTGTGTGTGTGTGTGTGTGTTGGGGGGGTGTCTGAGGGAAACGCAAAAAAAAAAAATCTTTAAAACTTTTACAAGGTGATGAAACACAGAGGAGCAGCGTTAAACGTCCCTCTGGTCAGGAGGCAACGTTTCAGCTGTTCTGGAGCGTGTGTGTGTGTGTGTGTGTGTGTGTGTGTGTGTGTGTGTGTGTGTGTGTGTGTGTGTGTGTGTGTGTGTGTGTGTGTGTGTGCGTGGGTGTGTGTGTGCGTGCGTGGGTGTGTGTGTGTGTGTGTGTGTGTGTGTGTGTGTGTGTGTGTGTGTGTGTGTGTGTGTGTGTGTGGGTGTGTGTGTGTGTGTGTGTGTGTGTGTGTGTGGGACAAAATGTCTTCATAAAGGTGAGCGACACGCTGCTGCTGCGGCTCCTAATCTTAGGACACACAGTGTCAGGGGACATTCTTCAGCAGTGTGTGTGTGTGGCGGGGGTGGTGGGGGGGGTGGGGTAGGGGGTAGGGGGTAGGGGGTGGGGTTCACTCTATCCTCCGTCACAGCTCTCATCCTGCTCTTGTGATAAAGAATCAGACGTTTGAGGAAAGTATTGATTCACCTCCCTTCTGATCAATATTCAAGTTAAAGATATATGAAAATGAAGACGAGTCACTTAAAGACCTTCAAGTCCCAAACCTGGTCCTGAGATCCCAGCTGGTCTGTCATGGTTCACACTGGTCTTCACATGTTTGCTGGTTCATGCTGCTCTGACAGTCTGTGTTGGTCTAATCTGGGTCTAATCTGGGTCTAATCTGGTTTCTGCTGAGTAAAACCATCATCAGGTGATTACATGGACCAGTACATGGACCAGTACATGGACCAGTACATGGACCAGTACATGGACCAGTACGGAGCTTGTGCACGTCTTTTTGAACAGGAATGCAAAATTAACACTGAACCGTCAAACTAAACTTATTTTTCCAAATCTTTGATTCAAAGTTAAATAAAACATTGAAGTTCCTCCCAGAACCCTCTAGGAACCAAACTAGGATCCAGTTCTAGTTCTTGACGTTCGTCTCTAATAAAAACTTCCTGGAGGAAATTCCTCTTCACACTCAGACTAACTGGTATTTCCAGCATTTTATTTTGGCGGGACATCCCGGTTTGTTGACGTCTCAGCGTCCCAGAACCTCCTGAAGGTTCTCGAGGCTTCGTGTCACAAGATCCTGTTTGTCCTCTGGATCTCTGCACATCTGGATTCTCTGAGGAAAAAGCTTCAGTTCCACTACATCCAGACTTTCTCCAGGATTCAAGACTCAGATGTTGATGTTCTGGCTGGAGCTGCCGCCATCTTGGATATCCCACAATCCCTTGGGGCAGGTTTCCCAAGATGGCGTCAGTCAGGAACCATCAACAGTTTGATGGTTTGTCTGGAAACTTCTGGACTTTGTTGTGAAGGATTGAGGAACCTGCAGGTTGGAATGAGAGGAGAGGTTCTGGTTTGGTTGGTCCTCTGGACAGAGTCTGTCCCTTATGGAGGACAGGATCTGTCCCTTATGGAGGACAGGATCTGTCCCTTATGGAGGACAGAGTCTGTCCCCTATGGAGGACAGAGTCTGTCCCCTATGGAGGACAGGATCTGTCCCTTATGGAGGACAGAGTCTGTCCCCTATGGAGGACAGGATGAAGATTGTTCTGGAAGAGGAACCTTAATCTTTAACACTCGTCAGTCAAAGTGAACTTGACCTCCTGGAGGTTCCACGTCGGCTGCATGTTTCGAGACGTTTGTACCGATCAGACATGATTCAGTGGAAACGCAGACAGAACGTGTGGTTGTTGTGTTACTGTGGCTTTTCTTCACACTTGTGTTTGGCGTGGTGGCTCCGCCCCCTCCCGCTCTGCTGAGGTCAGCCTTGGAATGAGCGTGGGGTTTGTGGAGCGGCGGTTAGTCGTCTGGAAGGGGGAGGCCGGCGCAGGGTTCACTAATCTGTTGGTTTATGGCAGCACTCTGTTATTCCAAGGCCAGTGGTAACCTTGCTCCACCTGTCCTGTCACTTCTCTGTCGGGGGGCTATTCTGGGAGCAGCCCACCTCGCTCTGCCCCCCCCCCCCCCGCTTGCTCATAGACACTTCAAAATGGATGCTGGTGAATGGTGGTGATGTAGTGGAGCAGTAGCGCAGCAGAACTCCGGGTTCGCTGAGGACAGTCTCACTCTAACTGTCCGTCCTTTTTTGGAACCAGCCGACGTTCAGTCTCTGAGGAGCAGAGAACAATCCGCTCTCCTGTTAAAGCTCAGGAGATCTAATTCAATAGGTTTTTTATTTTTAAACTTGTTTTGTAACCCGTCATGATTCAGGATCGTCTGTCAGAGATCCTTACTGCGGCGCTCTGAGCTAAATGCTAACGTGCTAATCAAACCAGTGTCAGCCTCCGTTTCGACGACGCCTCAAGTGAAAACATCGTTTTATTGTTTTCGTTGCAGAAGTTTAGCTTTTACACACCAACGTTTTGAAAACAAGGAGTTTCCACGGAAACGGCAGAAACAATGGAGTTAGCATGCCAGGCTACTAGTTAGCACTGTTTGTTATTAGTAGAACCGCGGCCTCGGGGGCTCCGCGGGCCCGGTGGGCTCGGCGGGCTCCGCCGGCGCCCGCGGCCTCGGGGGCTCCGCGGGCTCGGCGGGCTCCGCCGGCGCCCGCGGCCTCGTTTACACGTTTTCAAGAGAGAAAATGTTTTTTACTTTGCCGTGTTGACGAGGAGGTTAGAATGAGGCTAAAACAATCAGGAGTCATGATGTTTTGTTTCCTGCTGAATTCAAAACCTAAGAGGCAACTACAGCTGTGTGTGTGTGTGTGTGTGTGTGTGTGTGTGTGTGTGTGTGTGTGTGTGTGTGTGTGTGTGTGTGTGTGTGTGTGTGTGTGTGTGTGTGTGTGTGTGTGTGTGTGTGTGTGTGTTTACTACAGTGTGTGTTGCAGTCTGGCCCTGCGGTCGGCGTCCTGCCCAGTATTGGACAGTCAGTCTGGCTACAGGGAGCGTGGCCACAGGCCGACGGTGGCATTACCCACAAGCCCCGTCACCGGGCCGCCGCCGTCCCATCAATGGAAGAGCTGAGGGACGAGCCAGCGCCCGAAATATCCCACCACAACCCCCGCCCCCGCTGGAGCCCCTCAGAGAGACCACACCCAGTGGCCGGGCAGAGGTGTGTGTGTGTGTGTGTGTGTGTGTGTGTGTGTGTGTGTGTGTGTGTGTGTGTGTGTGTGTGGTGTGTGTGTGTGTGTGTGTGTGTGTGTATGTTTGCAGGCAGGTCTCGTCCCGGACCGGCGGACGGACTTAGCCTGCTGTTGCCTAGCAACAGGGTGAGCAGAGTCACATGAGGGAGGTTGTGAATCGACTGTAAGAAACTAGACACCAAACACACATTTCTACTTTCCTCTGCCACCAAGCTGCTCTATTTCTTCTTCTCTGCTCTACACTCACCTTCTCTGCTCTACACTCACCTTCTCTGCTCTACACTCTGCAGTATCTGATTACCCTCCATATTATTACTCGTTCCAACATTTGTCTTGATTTTAATAGTTGGACATTTTCTTAATTTTACAAAGAATCTTGTGAAACGTGACCAAACAGAGCTGATCAGTTACTCTGTTGTGCTACTGTCTCCTCACATGAGGCTCCAGAGCGTCTGACAGAGCGTCAGGACCTTTACAGAGCAGTGAAACTATTTATCCTCCAGCACTGCGATGTAAGATGCTCTACAACGCGGTGTCCAACCCTAGAGCTCCTGTCCTGCAGGTTTTAGCTCCTCCCTGCTTCAGCAGACCTGAATCTAATGATGATGTCATCACCAAGTTAGGAAGAAGCCCAATAAGGAGCCTCTTATTGCAACTGGGAGGAGCTAATCCCTGCAGGACAGGGGAGCTGGAGGACCAGGGTTGGACACTCCTGCTCTATAATCTGATGTTAGAGGAGGACGATGCTCTATAATCTATATGCTAGTGGAGGAAGATGCTCTATAATCTGATTTTAGAGGAGGACAATGCTCTGAAATCTGGTGTTGGGGGAGATGCTCTATAATCTATATGCTAGTGGAGGAAGATGCTCTATAATCCGGTGTTAGAGGAGGACGGTGCTCTATAATCTGATTTTAGAGGAGGAGGATGCTCTGTAATCTGGTGTTGGGGAGATGCTCTATAATCTGGTGTTAGGGGGAGAAGATGCTCTATAATCTGGTGTTAGAGGAGGACGATGCTCTATAATCTGGTGTTAGAGGGGGCATATGCTCTATAATCTGGTGTTAGAGGAGGACGATGCTCTATAATCTGGTGTTCCCTCCTCATTAAGAAACAGATAAATCAATCAATCAGAGGAACCATCAACCCCCCGGCGGCTCTCAGAATCAGAAACTGTAACTCTACGGAGGGAGTGTGTTCAGGATGGAGGAGTAACAGAGCGGACCTTAGCAGGAGCTCTGGCTTCAGATCAACATTAAAGGTTTGATTCCAGCCAGTTAAACAGTTAGCTTGCTGTGCTAACGAGCTAACAACAGAAAATAAGTCAATAAAACTGAACCTGGGTTTGTTTCCACTGAAAACTTCCTGTTCCCTCTTTCTTTGTTTCTTCTTTCTTTCTGTGTTCCTGATCGTGATGAAGCTCTACATCACATGTCGAGACACATTCCAGGGTGTTGCTCTCTCTTCCAATCCTCTGGCCTCCTTCTCTTTTATGAGATTTAAACTAAATCAAACCTGCCACAGTGAAGAACCTCCCTCCTGCCGCCGCTGCCAGGCTGCTCATACCTGGCACCGCGTGTGTGTGTGTGTGTGTGTGTGTGTGTGTGTGTGTGTGTGTGTGTGTGTGTGTGTGTGTGTGTGTGTGTGTGTGTGTGTGTGTGTGTGTGTGTGTGTGTGTGTGTTTCACTTCAGTTTCAAATATTAAATTTCTTTGCATCGCCCAAATGAAGGTTTATGAACGATTGGAAATTCTGCTTCATGAGCGGCATGGCTCTGTTGGTAGAGCAGTCGTCTCCCAATTGGAAGGCTGCAGGTTTGATTCCCATCTCCACCTGTCCTTGGGCAAGACACTGAACCCTAAACTGCTCCCAGTGGAGAGACAGCGCCTTGCATGGCTGCAGCTTCCATTGGTGTGTGAATGTGTGTGTGGATGTGTGTGTGGATGTGTGTGTGAATGTGTGTGTGAATGTGTGAATGTGTGTGTGTGAATGTGTGTGTGAATGTGTGTGTGGATGTGTGTGTGAATGTGTGTGTGAATGTGTGAATGTGTGTGTGTGAATGTGTGTGTGAATGTGTGTGTGGATGTGTGTGTGAATGTGTGTGTGAATGTGTGAATGTGTGTGTGTGAATGTGTGTGTGAATGTGTGTGTGGATGTGTGTGTGGATGTGTGTGTGAATGTGTGTGTGGATGTGTTGTGAATGTGTGTGTGTGAATGTGTGTGTGTGAATGTGGTGTGTGTGAATGTGTGTGTGAATGTGTGTGTGAATGTGTGTGTGGATGTGTGTGTGTGAATGTGTGAATGTGTGTGTGTGAATGTGTGTGTGTGAATGTGTGTGTGAATGTGTGTGTGGATGTGTGTGTGGATGTGTGTGTGAATGTGTGTGTGGATGTGTGTGTGTGGATGTGTGTGTGTGAATGTGTGAATGTGGTGTGTGAATGTGTGTGTGAATGTGTGTGTGGATGTGTGTGTGGATGTGTGTGTGAATGTGTGTGTGAATGTGTGTGTGGATGTGTGTGTGAATGTGTGTGTGGATGTGTGTGTGGATGTGTGTGTGCATGTGTGAATGTGTGTGTGAATGTGTGTGTGGATGTGTGTGTGAATGTGTGTGTGAATGTGTGTGTGGATGTGTGTGTGTGAATGTGTGTGTGTGAATGTGTGTGTGAATGTGTGTGTGTGAATGTTGTGTGTGTGAATGTGTGTGTGGATGTGTGTGTGAATGTGTGTTGTGAATGTGTGTGTGGATGTGTGTGTGAATGTGTGTGTGGATGTGTGTGTGAATGTGTGTGTGAATGTGTGTGTGTGAATGTGTGTGTGTGAATGTGTGTGTGAATGTGTGTGTGAATGTGTGTGTGTGAATGTGTGTGTGGATGTGTGTGTGAATGTGTGTGTGTGAATGTGTGTGTGTGAATGTGTGTGTGAATGTGTGTGTGAATGTGTGTGTGTGAATGTGTGTGTGAATGTGTGTGTGGATGTGTGTGTGAATGTGTGTGTGTGAATGTGTGTGTGAATGTGTGTGTGAATGTGTGTGTGAATGTGTGTGTGAATGTGTGTGTGAATGTGTGTGTGTGAATGTGGTGTTGTGTGGATGTGTGTGTGAATGTGTGTGTGAATGTGTGTGTGAATGTGTGTGTGAATGTGATGAACCATATGAAGCTCTGGGGGCTCATGCAGCTGATATACATGTGAAGTCCATTTACTTTCCTATTTGTCTATTGTTACGTTAAAGTCCAGGTTGTAACTAGAGCTCCAGAGCTCCAGAGCTGCAGAGCTTGCAGAGCTCCAGAGCTCCAGAGCTGCAGAGCTCCAGAGCTCCAGAGCTGCAGAGCTCCAGAGCTCCAGAGCTGCAGAGCTGCAGAGCTCCAGAGCGTCCTCACATCTTCAAAGGTCTTGATTCGGTCTCAGGTTAGATGGAGGAAGAGGAAGAAGACGACAGATGTGAGGCTTGAAGCATCTGTAAAAAACTAAAACGAGTCCATGTGAGACGTCGTTCTTCTAATTGTAACGTTTCAGTGCTTCAGTGCCCCCCCACCCCCCAACCCAAACCCCCCCCCCCCCAACCCAAACCCCCCCCCCCCCCCCCCCTTGGTGTCTGCAGCTCGTTCGACAGAATCTGAACGTCCTGACCAGCGCGTTCCAGCCATACACAAGCCCGGGGAGGAGGAGGAGATGTTGGGCAACATACAGCACTGGGGGGTGGGGGGGGGGGGGGGGGGGGGGGGTGATGGGGGTGGAGGGGGCATTGCATAGGAAAAAATAAAATAAAAAAAACAACCCCCCCACCCGCCTGCACCCCCCTCAGTGTGTTTCTGTCTTTATGTGCGGGCGAGTTTAGCACAGAAGCAGAACAATGGCCCTCCGGATCAGAGTGGAGCTGAGGGATGGGGGGGGGGGGGGGGGGTGGGGGGGGGGGGGGGTAGACTGTGGTATGTTATCAACAAAGCCCCCCTCATCACTCTGTTGTGTCACCACTGTCCCTCCTCATTAGGCTCTTTTACTGTGTGTGTGTGTGGGTGTGTGTGTGTGTGTGTGTGTGTGTGTGTGTGTGTGTGTGTGTGTGTGTGTGTGTGTGTGTGTGTGTGTGTGTGTGTGTGTGGGGGGGGGGTCCATCCAAACAGGATCAGATTTCACACGGAGTCGCTGTCAGGTGAACAGAAGCTGTCAAGCGTTCACAACAGAGAAACACACTTACTTGCATTCGCCCGGCGCGTCGCAGGTCCCGTGCAGCTCGCTGCAGCCCTGCCTGCAGATCGCTGCAGGAGACAGAGAAAGAACCGTTTGGACTTGTTCTGGAGAACCTGCTGCTTCTTCTCCCTGATTCATTCAATCCTCATTTCCCGTCTCTTTATGTCGCGGTTACAAACGGCCAGCCAGGCGGCGGCGGGGGGGGGGGGGGGGGGCGGCACAAGTTTCCAAACATTCCTGGGATTCTCACCAAGTTGACACTTGACATGAACTTCCTGAACTTCCGAAAGCAGCAGCCAGGAAGTAAAAAGTGAGGAAGCTCAGAGTTCAGACCTGCATGTTTATTCCTAGAAGACTATTTCAGACGAGCTTCAAAGAACAAAAATTAACCTAAGTAAAAGCGGAAATGGATGTAAGACAGGGTCTTCCTGGATCGGCTGCTCAGACAGCTGCTGGTGTTACGATGAGTTCTGCATCAGAAGAAAGTGGTGAATGAAATGCCTGAACGAGTCCAGCATCCATGGATTCCACCTTCTGGTTGATCCATAAAGAAAAAGTCAAAGCGCGGGACTGTTCTGACTGTTTTGTGTTCAGAACTCCTCCAGCTGGAGTTGATTGGATGTTCCTACATATAGTCTGTTATTCATGAACTCTAAAGGGATCTGGAAGAGTTCTGTTCCCAAACTAATCCATGTTTGTTGAGCATGAAAAAGCAGAAGTTGGTCTCAAGTTGGCTGAAAATGTTGCACAATAATAAGTTTGGTGCTTCTGACACCTTGAATCCGTCCGGCTCAAAACCTACAGGAGGCTTTTACATTTTGGAAGATTTAATCTGATCGTGCAGCAGGTCGACAACAGTTGGAACCAAATAAGCCGATGATGTGTGACTGTTTGATCGGAGGAAGTAAACCAGCCGAACACTGTGTCACCAGCAAACATCTGGGAAACGCTGCTCCGTTATACTTCATTAAACCCGGAATGTGGTTTTACTGTGTCCAGTGTAGAAAAACCAAATGTAAATATCTTCAAAACCTCATGAAGATATTTAGTCTGGAAAACCTTTTCTGAATACGTGAAAACATCTTATAATCAGGCTCTTGTTGTATTTGGTCAATATGCTCAGAAATACTGATGAAAGTAGGTTGAAATGTTTTAAAGATCACAAAAGAAACTTAAAATAAGAAATAAATAAACAAGAATGAATAAACAGTTTTTTTTCCATCACCTTTTGTCAATTATAATCCAATAAGTAGTACTAAAAGTAGTACTACTAAGTGATGGCCCTCAGGAGGGTGTGGGGCGTTCTCACCCGTGTTGCAGTCCGTTCCCGTCCAGCCCTCCATACACTCCCGGCTCCCCTGCTGGTCGCACACGTAATGACCGAAGTAGTCGTCTCGGGGTCGACACACCTTGTTGCACTTGCTGCCGTAGTAGTGGTCGTCGCAGCGCACCCGGATGGTGTACTCTACGTTGGCGTTCAGGCTCTTGTACTCCACCGGCTGCTTGTCCTCGCCGGGGTTACTCATCCCTTTGTAGATGCTGCGCTCGATCAGAAGCTCCTCGTCTGCAAACAAAGACATGGTGTGGTTCTAGAGGGAGGTCATCACATCCAACAACTCCAGAAACTCTTCGGGTTTCACCTTTACTTTTATTGGACGTAGTAAATAAAACTGGCTGTCATCTGCACTCTGAGGACTGTTTTTATGATACTTTGCTCTTTGTGCAAACAACTGCAGGAATAAAGTTTCAATGAGGTCTCTTCAGTTCTGTCATCAAATCTACAATCAGAATCCATCAGCTGAGGAACCGTCAGCTTCCAGCTGTGTATAGTTCTCATACTACCCTTTATCAAGACTGATAATTACTGCAATACACACAGAAGAGGAGTCTGACCACTTTCCCAGAACATTTCTTAAAGTCGAGGTGTTTGATTCCAGCGAACGAGTCTGAGCCTCCAAACTGTTTTTCAACCCAGAGGATTGAAAGAATGTCTGTTGTTCAGTCAGATCAGAGGAAAGGTGGAACCTCGGGAACCTCGGCTCCAACGTCTCGCCAAGAATGTGCAAGGAGGAAGAAAAAACAGTAAAAGGAACGAGCGGGAGAAGAATGGGAAAATGAAGCGAGCCTGAAAACAGACATGAACATGGCAGCCACACACACACACACACACACACACACACACACACACACACACACACACACACCAGGATATCCAGGCCCGACTCCATCGGAGCCGGGCCGGAAATAATAAGAGACGAGGAAGGGCGACTTCGGAAAGACCCTTTAGCTGGTTCTCAAGGAACCGAGACACCGTGACCCAGCGGCTCCTCCAGAGCTCCACAGAGCTGGACTCTACTCTACTGGAGGTCCAGAGCTGGACTCTACTCTACTGGAGGTCCAGAGCTCCACAGAGCTGGACTCTACTCCGCTGGAGGACCAGAGCTGGAGGTCCAGAGCTGGAGGTCCAGAGCTGGACTCTCCTCTACTGGAGGACCAGAGCTGGAGGTCCAGAGCTGGAGGTCCAGAGCTGGAGGTCCAGAGCTGGACTCTCCTCTACTGGAGGTCCAGAGCTGGAGGTCCAGAGCTGGAGGTCCAGAGCTGGACTCTCCTCTACTGGAGGACCAGAGCTGGAGGTCCAGAGCTGGAGGTCCAGAGCTGGAGGTCCAGAGTTGGACTCTCCTCTACTGGAGGTCCAGAGCTGGAGGTCCAGAGCTGGACTCTCCTCTACTGGAGGTCCAGAGCTGGAGGTCCAGAGCTAGACTCTCCTCTACTGGAGGTCCAGAGGAGAGAAAACATCCAACTGATTAAAGCTGCATCACGACCAGGTTCTGCTTCACGGTAACTGGAGGTTCTGGAATCTCAAACGTTGCTCTGACTTTGTCACAATAATAATCAAGCATGTGATGATTGAGGGAAAAGCCATTTTAGCTGAACGAGATACTTTCTACACATAATGTAAATTCAGTCTATTCATAGTTTCTTCATTCAGGATCATCTGAGGTATTAGTTACAACAAAACACAGGAAAGCCTTGTCTTGTTGCTCTAAAGTGTAAAGTATAACTTCATGTACTGGGGGGAACAAGTACCAGTTATCGCCCACTTAGTTCCGCCAGTGTTTAGTGTTCTGTAAAGTGGGAGAGAAGTGGGTTCTGATCATAGTTTGATGAAAAGACCAAGTGATCAGTGATCAGTGAGTGATCAGTGGTGATCAGTGGTGATCAGTGAGTGATCAGTGGTGATCAGTGAGTGATCAGTGGTGATCAGTGGTGATCAGTGAGTGATCAGTGGTGACCAGTGGTGATCAGTGAGTGATCAGTGGTGATCAGTGGTGATCAGTGGTGATCAGTGGTGATCAGTGAGTGATCAGTGAGTGATCAGTGGTGATCAGTGGTGATCAGTGAGTGATCAGTGAGTGATCAGTGGTGATCAGTGAGTGATCAGTGGTGATCAGTGGTGATCAGTGAGTGATCAGTGAGTGATCAGTGAGTGATCAGTGAGTGATCAGTGGTGATCAGTGGGGATCAGTGAGTGATCAGTGGTGATCAGTGGGGATCAGTGAGTGATCAGTGGTGATCAGTGAGTGATCAGTGGTGATCAGTGGTGATCAGTGAGTGACTGCATGAACTGAAAGGTTGTGTGAGGGTGAGAGAGTAAAGAGAGTGAGACACTCTGCAGGGGCTGTTAGAAGCATGGGAACAGTCTGTGCTGCTTCTGTTTAAAGCACATCTAAAATATCTTATTATTATTATTGATAACTGGAGAGAATCAACAGTAGCTGTTTACATAGACTTCTATTCAGCAGACTAAACTAGCGTGCTATGCTAGCTAGCATGCTATGCTAACTGAGTATCACGATAAAGATGAGTTTGATCGATTGTGTGGAACAATTAGTTTTTTTACTGTAAGTTTATTAAAAGTTTCTGTTATTGTGATGCTAGAATGACGTTTTGTTGCACAAAACAATGCAGAGAACTGGAAATATATATATATATGTATATATATATACATATATATGGAGAGAGACTTATTATTTTCAAAATTATATTCTCACTGTGCTTTTTAAAAAAGAAATTCTTTCTCGAGCAAAAAAAAGAGTTTCTAGTGTTTTATCTTCAGTCGACTGACTGAAGTATTTTAATATTGTTAAGAAAAGAGACAATCAGTGTCCTGATTCAGATTCAGTCCCACACCACCTGAAACACTCACTGCTGCTCATCTCCAGCAATTAGATATAAAAATATAGACCAATGGTGAGCGGCTGTGAGTCGGAGGAGGACCGGGCTGGAGAGGGGGGCTGTTACCAGGGAGAGCAGGAGGACGAGGGCGGGGCTTTTAAAAGCAGCTTATATAAAGAAGCAGGGGCTTCAGATCCCAGAAGCCGATCGAATCAACAGCAACATTTTACACTTCCATCGTCAGAAAACATGCAAGTGCATCAGCTTTGTTACTGCTGCTGCTTCTGCTGACCTTTGACCTCCGGTTCGGGCTGCTCAGGACAGATGAGCATCACCACAGCCACACTTTGAATTTGGACAAAGTCACTGGAACAAACTGAAACTCTGGCTCTTCTGTTAACCACCGGCTGAACAAGCCGGGGGAAGAAGGTGGCATGAATTCAGAAACTAATATTTCAACGCAAAATGCTAACGCTAATGATGGCGCAGACAGTCGCTCTGAAAATACTCATGCTAAAGCTAGCAGTTAGCAGGACAGAGGGACTTCTCAGGTTACTAGAAAACTAGAGGAAACACACTGGAACAGCTGTTGGACTCAAGCTGTGGTCCAACAGCTGGAATCCAACAGCTGGAGTCCAACAGCTGGAGTCCAACAGCTGGAGTCCAACAGCTGGAATCCAACAGCTGGAGTCCAACAGCTGGAATCCAACAGCTGGAGTCCAACAGCTGGAATCCAACAGCTGGAATCCAACAGCTGGAGTCCAACAGCTGGGGTCCAACAGCTGGAGTCCAACAGCTGGAATCCAACAGCTGGGGTCCAACAGCTGGAGTCCAACAGCTGGAGTCCAACAGCTGGGGTCCAACAGCTGGAGTCCAACAGCTGGAGTCCAACAGCTGGAGTCCAACAGCTGGAGTCCAACAGCTGGAGTCCAACAGCTGAGGTCCAACAGCTGGAGTCCAACAGCTGGAGTCCAACAGCTGGAGTCCAACAGCTGGAGTCCAACAGCTGGAGTCCAACAGCTGGAGTCCAACAGCTGGGGTCCAACAGCTGAGGTCCAACAGCTGGGGTCCAATGGCCAGCGGTGGCCAGCGGTGGCCAGCGGTGGCCAGCGGTGGCCAGCGGTGGCGAGAGATGCTTCTCTTTAGATTCCCGGTGAGAGAAAAGCAGTGGAGGTTTCAGGTTGAGGGGAAGCTTGGCGGCTGAGAGACTCGCTGACAGATTCACCACTCAGAGTTGTGATTACGCAACGGAGACTCGGTCCAACTGTACAAGACGAGACACGGCGGGCGAGACGTCGTCGTCTGAATCCCCGGAGAATAAATCTAAATAAAGCTCTGTGGCCGTGGCGCCAAGCAGGGAACTGAACCTGTTTCCTCTGGATCCTGATCCAGACGAGTCATTTATAGCTTCATCACACGCTTTAGTTGCTTTCTGTTACAGAAGAACCTCATTTTAAACCTGAGAGTTCTACGTTCTGACGCAGTTTATTTTAGCAGCAGTTTTTCAGTTCGTACTGCCGGTCGTTAAGATTTAAAACGAACCAGAACCATTCTTTTCTGAAGCTTATCGAGTCATTTCAAATGTTTTTTTCTGAAATTGCCTCAAAACGGCAAAGAAAAGCATCAGTCTCCTTTTCTGGTCTCGACTCCACAACGGTACGCCGACGCCCAACACCAGACGCCACGCCCATCCTCTCTCCAAAGCCACGCCCATCCTCTCTCCAAAGCCACGCCCATTCTCTCTCCAAAGCCACGCCCACTCTTTTTCCAAAGCCACGCCCATTCTCTCTCCAAAGCCAGGGTTCCCCAGTTCCGGGCCTAGAGGGCCGGTGTCCTGCATGTTTTAGGTTCCTCCCAGGAACCCAACAATCAATAAGGCTCGTTACTTGAGTTTTCTACAAGCTTCATGATGACATCATCAGACTGAGGTGTGCTGAAGCTGGGAGGAGCTAAACCGTGCAGGACACCGGCCCTCCAGGCCTGGAATTAGGGAACCCTGTCCTAGACTATAAGACAGTTTCTTCAGTTGTGTGGTTGGTCATGTGACTTATATTAAGAAGCAATTTATAGACCAGAAACTAGTGGTAAATACCTTGTGTGACCACTAGATGCCTCTGTAACACAACAGAAATCTCCGACAACAAAGAAAAAGCACCATTATTGCTGAATTTGACAAACTGAGCAAGAAAAATGTTTCCAAAAAGAAAAGAGAAAGAGAGAAGAAGTTGTGATGGACTGAAGAGAAGAAACGTCTAGTAAAGCTCATCGTGGGCGAGAAGCTGAGGAACAAATAGACCGAGGGTTCTGGAACAGCAGCTGATGATCAACAGTTCCGTCTGGACCCGGAAGAATAACTGTCATGGGTTGTTTTTGTTTCATGATGGTTTTGTTAACAGATGTAAGCTGGATATAGAGGAGCTCTGAGCAAAGAGACGACCGCCAGCAACCCAACAGACTGAAAGACTCATGTCGACTGTTTCTTTAGGACTGTTCTGGACGGCTGTTGGCGTTCTGAGGGCGGCGTTCTGAGGGCGGCGTTCTGAGGGAGGCGTTCTGGGGGCGGCGTTCTGAGGGCGGCGTTCTGAGGGCGGCGTTCTGAGGGCGGCGTTCTGAGGGAGGCGTTCTGAGGGAGGCGTTCTGATGGAGGCGTTCTGAGGGCGGCGTTCTGAGGGCGGCGTTCTGAGGGCGGCGTTCTGAGGGAGGCGTTCTGATGGAGGCGTTCTGAGGGAGGCGTTCTGAGGGCGGCGTTCTGAGGGCGGCGTTCTGGGGGCGGCGTTCTGAGGGCGGCGTTCTGAGGGCGGCGTTCTGAGGGAGGCGTTCTGAGGGCGGCGTTCTGAGGGAGGCATTCTGAGGGAGGCGTTCTGATGGAGGCGTTCTGAGGGCGGCGTTCTGAGGGCGGCGTTCTGAGGGCGGCGTTCTGAGGGAGGCGTTCTGATGGAGGCGTTCTGAGGGAGGCGTTCTGAGGGAGGCGTTCTGAGGGCGGCGTTCTGAGGGCGGCGTTCTGGGGGCGGCGTTCTGAGGGCGGCGTTCTGAGGGCGGCGTTCTGAGGGCGGCGTTCTGAGGGCGGCGTTCTGAGGGAGGCGTTCTGAGGGCGGCGTTCTGAGGGAGGCGTTCTGAGGGAGGCGTTCTGAGGGAGGCGTTCTGAGGGCGGCGTTCTGAGGGCGGCGTTCTGAGGGAGGCGTTCTGAGGGCGGCGTTCTGAGGGAGGCGTTCTGAGGGCGGCGTTCTGAGGGAGGCGTTCTGAGGGAGGCGTTCTGATGGAGGCGTTCTGAGGGAGGCGTTCTGAGGGAGGCGTTCTGATGGAGGCGTTCTGAGGGCGGCGTTCTGAGGGCGGCGTTCTGAGGGAGGCGTTCTGATGGAGGCGTTCTGAGGGAGGCGTTCTGAGGGAGGCGTTCTGATGGAGGCGTTCTGAGGGAGGCGTTCTGAGGGCGGCGTTCTGAGGGAGGCGTTCTGAGGGAGGTGTTCTGCAAAGGCATTGTGAGCGGCGTGCCTGAGCACCTGAGCACCTGAGCACCTGAGCACCTGAGCACATGACTCCTCCCATTTCTTTCAGTTTCGTCACGCAGCTCCTGCTTGTTGTAGAAGATGTTTGGAGCTTCGTACTGATTAATACAGACACACCTCACAGTGTGAGAGCAGCGAGTCGCCGCGGCGTCCGGACCACCGGCGGCGAGCTCACGCTCCCCGACAGGCTTCATGAGGCGCCATTAACGCTCCTCGCAAAGGGAAAGTGACAAAGTCAGACAGTTTATTGGAACGACGCTGAACCGAAATAAACTTTACAAGAAGCTTGAAAGGAAACGCAGCTGACGGCGGCAAATATTGAGAAGTAAAAGGACTAATAAGCAAAAGCAACGAGCCGCTTGAAGATCTTTTAATGGTCGTTTTAAATATTCTCACGCCAGATTTGAGCCGCTGAAACGATGACATATTGTCTGAACACATTCATTAATATTTAGGACCATTTTATTTGAAAAGGAAAGTTAGATTACAAGTTTCTTTCTTTATTGGCGGTTACCAGACGATGACATCAGAACGGCTGTGAAACTGTTTAAACACCAAGGTCAGGTCAACAGAGGTCAAAGGTCGGCTTCACCCAGCAGGCCCTCCTCTGAGGAGGAAACGTACCGTAGAGGATCAGATGACTCAGGTGAACAAACCATAACGTAGTATAACAAGTATGGAGAGAACATTCTTCTTTTTGTTCTTTTACACTCCAGCGCTCCTTCCTTCGCCCAATTCAGACTTTTATTTTATTTTTGATGCTTGTGACTTCTCCCCTGTGGCGACCAGGTACTAAGTACTTGTGGCTCTCAGTCTTTCTTTTATTAGATATTTACACAGTTTGGTAGATTCATTGCAATTTTTCAAGCTTTTCTGTAATTTTAAACATTTTTCTGATTTCAGTTTGTCGAACACGACAGTACATGATTGACCACAGTTCTATTGTGTTGATGTTGATCATTGGTTGATATAGCAGGTCGCCTGGACAGGCGACAGATTGGACGCCTGTGCAGGTGAATCCTGCCTCACCTGTCTTCTCTGAACCCTTCTGCTCGTCCTCACAGCTCTGAGCCGATACAGGAACGAGTCTATTGGAACACTTCTCAGGTCCGTGCTGCTGAACGTGTGAACAGATTAAACTGAAGTATTTGCAGGCCAGTACTTTCTATTTCTGTCTTTTATCGCTCACATCTTGTCCAGCGGACCGTGTGGTGCAGAGAACAGTGTGAAGAGCTTTACCGTTGTTGTGTGTGCCGTTGTCTTTGTCCCACGCCTCCACAATGACGGTGTAGGATCGCTGAAACACAGAGGCAGGCAGAGGTCATTACAGTGCACAGCAACACACACACACACACACACACACACACACACACACACACACACACACACACACACACACACACACACACACACACACACACACACACACACACACACACACACACACACACACACACACACACACAGTCCTGCCTCTGTCTTCAACCACTCGTATCAAACACACGGCCTGAGGCCCAAACCAGCCTGGAAGAACTGTCAAGACAGGACCTGCAGTTCCTCCTCTGTCCACTCGGGGCAGTGTTGATTCAGCAGGAAAAGCTAAGTTATGACGAGCAGAACAGCACCCAACTCACATCTGTGTGGAAACAAGCTGAAGGCTGCAGAAGTCTCTTGTTCTGAAAAGCCAAAGGATTTAAATTCGGAGGATTCCCCAAAAACATGCAAACCAAGTCGGTTCAAACATTCTGGGCCTCCAAGTGTCGTCCTGCCGCCCAAACCCCAATAACAACATGAGAGGCAGTGTGGAGCTCCTGCCTCCAGGACGAGACGCCTGAGGCCCC
>NC_137633.1:539841-544841 GCF_963383615.2 Lipophrys pholis | reverse complement strand
GAAGAAAGAAAAATAACAAGTCCGATATGAGACCTACGGTGGCCCAGAAGGGCGAAACACAGAGGAGCAGCGAGTTTAACTGAATCAGATTGTTAATGCTGAATCACACCAGAGTAGAGACGTTAACTTCAAAGTCCCAAATCGTCTTTTCTTTTCGCTCTTCTAATGCTGCTTTAGCATTATTGATATAACTTTGATATTTATGTTGTTTCTTTAGCATTCAGGGTGAGGCATTACAAATGTGGAAGCTTTAGCTTTTGTGTTATAGCACATGTATTATTACATTAGCATAATTGGTATGGCGTTTGCATTTGTGTTATAGCTTTAGCATTCATTTGGTTACTTTGACGTTTGTGTTATTGTTTTTACATTGGTTTTGTAACTTTTGCATTAGTATTGTAACTTTTGTATCACTGTTGGGACTTTAGCATTCATGTCCGAGCTTTAGGGTTAGTGTTGTAGCTTTAGTTATTGTGTTCCAGCTTTAGCATTCATGCTATAGCTTTAGCATTAGTGTTGTTTGATTTGCAATAACAGAGGGACTCCAGCATAAGTGTTGCTTTTTACAGGTTATGCATTAACAGGCACTTTGTGCAGCAGCTTTAGCATTAAGTGTTAGATGCATTACAAACGTCCTTCATGAAACCACTGCAGATGTCCCATCATGCACCTGCACATCCTCCAGCTCACTCTCGTCTCCCCGCTACCCTCTTCCTGTGTTTCATTTCCCGGTTTTCTCTTTAACTTCCAAGCGGTGGCGTGCGGTGTGCGGCATGGCGGTGTGCGGTACGGTGGCGTGGCGGCGTGGTGGCGTGGCGGTGTGCGGCACGGTGGCGTGGTGGCGTGCGGTGTGCGGCACGGTGGCGTGGCGGCGTGGTGGCGTGGCGGTGTGCGGCACGGTGGCGTGGTGGCGTGGTGGCGTGCGGTGTGCGGCACGGTGGCGTGGTGGCGTGCGGCACGGTGGCGTGGCGGCGTGGCAGTGTGGCGGCGTGGTGGCGTGGCGGCGTGCGGCACGGTGGCGTGGTGGCGTGGCGGCGTGCGGCACGGTGGCGTGGTGGCGTGCGGCACGGTGGCGTGGTGGCGTGCGGCACGGCGGCGTGCGGATCAGGTTGACGAGAAATCAAAGGAGAGAAAATGAATCCAGGGCAGGTTTCAGACGGGTTCTGATCCGGAGCCGTCTACTTAATGAACCTCCTGGGAAGAGCCAGATGCCTTCGTTGCAACATTTTCACTGCCCCCCCCCCCCCCCCCCCCTCTCTGCCCCCCTCCCTGAGAGAGTGTTAGGATTGCGACACCCCCACTGCGAGGGGCGGCCCTCTGGAGAGCCACAGCTGAGACAAGACCTGGAGGAGGCTGCAGCCTGCAGACACTTGGAGGGACAGTCTTCCATGCAGAGTCCTGCAGACGTGACATCATCAGTCAGTCGGCCAATAGAAGCTCCACGTCAGCCCCGCCTACTGCGCCAGGAGTATTTCAACTCACAGGTCGTTGGTCTTCATGAAGATTTTATTCAGCAACACTGTGCAATACGATGAAAAGCAGCTCTGGACGCTGTCGGACACGCCCACCCCACCAACACCAGCATTAACAAGGTTCTCTACTTTGGAACCCGTTAAACAAAAAAATTCTTTAAGGATCCTAAACTGGACAAAAACCACGGTTCGATGAAATGGCGCTGTCATGTGGGCGGGGCCTCAGGCTCACACTTGTGTAGTGTTGTTGAGGCCTGAAAACACTCCGACTCCATCGCCATGAAAACGGTGGAAAAAACTACTTTTCTGAAACTTCATGATGGATCAATAGATCCATATTGATTAGGACTGTGTCATCGTTTCCTCTCCTTTTGAGGTGAAGGAGGTGAAGACGTCGTCCCTCCTCTCAGGAATGAGGAAGCTCATATAACACATATCGATAATGAAGCGCTGTGGAAACACCTGGCCAGGATCCTACCAAGTAAACATGGTGGCATTGTGAGGTGATAGAAATGGGATCGATAATGTTGAATGAGAATCAGATATAACGGCTCATATCAATCCCAGGAAATCAGAATCATATCAATCATTTTGCTGGATCAGCAAATATCGCTGAGCAGAGAATCCTTCTAATATCGTGCCTTTGGTGATTTACTCCCCAAATATCTACGGCCGAGCTGCGTTTCAGAAAAGTGGCATTTTCTCTGTTTCCATGGAGACGGAGCATTTTCAAAAAGTAGTGTTTTCAGTGACTCGGATTACGTTGTCGTGGAAACGGAGCCTGAGAGAGGAAAAGTGTCAGGTTGAGCCGCTTCAGGTAAAACAAGTATGAAGGTTTTTATGGTTTTAGGATCTGAAGTGCAGTGAAATGTTCCTTTAAATGAAAACTCCGGGGAAAAGGAAGCAGATTTTAAAAAAAGATCCGGAGACCCAATTAACAAGTTTTCAGGAGTTCTGATGAGAGGAAGGAAGAGAATAGAAAACAAAGCAACACCTGTCGGTCACACCTGTTCCTCTATCGACATGAATAAAAGATGTGGCTGGCGGCGCAGAGCAGCTCGGGGGGTTAATTTAGCACCTTATTAACAGACCCCCCCCCCACCCCCCCCCCACCCCCCCGGGGGGACGAATCCTTCAGACGCCACATCGAATCCCAGATAATCTAATCAGGTCTTTCTGCTGAAATGACCCAGTTCACTTCCCTCCTCTAACGCCTCAGCAGCTATTTGTGTCGCTCCTCCTGCAGGAACTGTGTGACTCCGTCGTTTCAGAGGGAATCGCTGGCGTGACGCACAACATCCCTCCTACAATCCATGAGTTCGATTCGGTGGGAACCAGAGAGACTTTATGAACCCGACTGTCACAGTCAGAACTTCCCCTCTAGAATCAGTCCTTTCACTGCGTCGAAGATGTGAAAGTGAAGCCGACACCCTCAGACACAAACTAGATCCTCTCCCAGGTACCAGCGGGCTTCAGGATGAAACCAGAACCAGAGTTCATCTGGTCAGACGAGCACAAGCCCTGGTCACCTCCTCTGCAGTCTCCTGGTCTCTGGTGAAGGACGCGTCTCCACGGCGTCTTTCAGCTTCAGTCAGCAGGAAGCAGCAGCTTCTCAATAATCCAGAAGATGAACACCAGCAGCTCGGCTTCACGTTCAAGAACCAAATTCTTTTCTTTCTTCCTTTTCTTGATCAATTCTGACATCCTAACAGTGGGAGGAGCTTCAGGACCCTGGAGGGTCTGAGGCTCCGCCCACAAAGACACCTGAGGACACTTCGTCTTGGAGTTTCTTTTCAGAAAACTTTATATAAAAACATTTTGAAGACGATGTCCGTTTCCAAGGAAACGGCAGAAACCCTGAAAACGATGTAGTGAGCATGTTAGTCCACTAGTTGGTGCTCACCAACACACACTCACCAACACACTCACCAACACACACTCACCAACACACTCACCAACACACTCACCAACACACACTCACATACACACACTCACCAACACACTCACCAACACACACTCACATACACACACTCACCAACACACTCACCAACACACACTCACATACACACTCACCAACACACTCACCAACACACACTCACATGCACACTCACCAACACACACTCACATACACACTCACCAGCACACTCACCAACACACACTCACCATACACACTCACCAACACACACTCACCAACACACACACTCACCAACACACTCACCAACACACACTCACATACACACTCACCAACACACACTCACCAACACACACTCACCAACACACACTCAGCAACACACTCACCAACACACTCACCAACACACACTCACCAACACACACTCACCAACACTCAGAAGATTCTACAAAGTTCTGGTTTTCTCTGAGTCTCATTTCAACAGTTGAGCAGCAGAAAAGCCTGAAAGCAGCAGGTTGCTGCTCGTGTCCCTCCAGAGCTTCTGGACTCGACTCATTGATCCTTCTACTAACTAGTTCTTAGGACTTGGAGCCACAAGGACTTCACAGATATCACAGTTTTTCTTGATTGTTAAAACACAAAACCTGGTTCCTGTAGCACAGAAACCCAAACCCTCTTGGTCCTTCCCAGAAGCACACACACATTTTCCAGAACCAAAAACACACGTCTCAATATTCAGAACTCTTTCTGCAAATAGATCATCCAGCAAACACATGATCGCAATAGAATTAACCTCAAGTTATCATAACCTAAACTCAGAGACCACACCCTCTCTATAGAACCAGAGCAACCAGGGAAACCAGAGCAACCAGTGAAACCAGAGCAACCAGGGAAACCAGAGCAACAAGAGAAACAAGGGCAACCAGGGAAACCAGAGCAACCAGTGAAAACCAGAGCAACCAGTGAAACCAGAGCAACCAGGGAAACCAGAGCAACAAGAGAAAACAAGGGCAACCAGGGAAACCAGAGCAACCACAGAAACCAGAGCAGCCCAATAAGTTGTCCCTCAGGATACGGTGCGCTTCCATGGTGCTGCTCTGGTTCACACCTGGTTGAATGAGCACCCAGGTCCAGGTCCCTGCTCTGTCAGCATCTCCCCTGTTGAGGACCCGGTAGAGCAACGGCTGCCAGCATGGCGGTGGAGAGTGGAGGACCTGTACATGAGCTCAATAATATATAATATGGAAATACTGTGACTCAGCACTATTCTTTTCATTTTGGAGGCAGTGTGTTGAAGGAGGAACAAACACTCATGTAGTGAAAATGCAGAGTTGTTCCAGGAGTTGTGTCGAAGCAACTGAGAAGAACTGGACAATTCTGAAGGGAGGGAGTGACTGAGATTATCTGAGGTTAATCTGAACTACTGAAGCTTCACAGAACAAACTGAACACAGTTCTTAGATAAAGAGTGAGAGAGAGAGGAGAGAGAGAGAGAGAGGAGAGAGAGAGAGAGAGAGAGACAGAGAGAGAGAGAGAGAGAGAGAGACACAGAGAGAGAGGGAGAGAGAGAGAGAGAGAGGGAGAGAGAGAGAGAGAGAGAGAGACACAGAGAGAGAGGGA
>NC_137633.1:499333-539641 GCF_963383615.2 Lipophrys pholis | reverse complement strand
AATTCCTGTTTTCACAGACTAGAAGTGATCTAGTCTTATTCACAATAAATATCATTCCAACACAACTAACTCTGGGTTGAACAACAACATAAAATCCACTGAGTTTAATAGGAACCAGAGTTAAAAAGCAACGAGGGATTTCTGTGTCTTCATAGAGGGTTTCAGTAGTGGCTGGCCAACAGGGGGCGCCGGGGCTCACCTGTCACCTGAAGAAGCAAACTGGCTGTGGATGGATGGATGATAACAGATGGATGATAATAGATGGATGGATGGATGGATGGATGGATGGATGGATCATAACAGATGGATGATAATAGATGGATGGATGGATGGATGGATTATAACAGATGGATGATAATAGATGGATGGATGGATGGATGGATGATGGGGCAGCCTATGAAACTGAAGGAGGAAGGAGCGACAGAGCACACACCCTTGATCCTTCACTTACCCACTGAGGGGTGAGGGGAGGACAGACACTCTAAAAATACCCCATAAGGAGAGAGGGAGAAGGGAGATGGGGGGGGGGGGGGGGGGGGGGCAGGAGAAGCAAAGGCTTGCTTTTTCTCTACTGTACAAAAAAAGCATCTTAAGAGTCCTAAAAATACCCCACCACCTCGTGACTGGAGGCTCACAAGGAAAGTGGGTGGAGGGGTTTTAATTATAAAAAGGGGGGGGGTCTAGTCAACCCTTCTTCTGTGTGTGTGCAGGGGGGGGGGGGGGGGGGTTAGTGTGGTGTGTGTGGTCTATTATTGGTGTGTGGTTGGAGAACTGCTCAGGCAGTGAAGAATTTCCATGTGAGTAAATTAATTCACTATTTCAAACTAAATATGTGGCAGAAGAGGAGGAAAGTCACAATCAACGTTTTTCTAACAAGCAAACTGTCTTTGTTGTTTGTTGTTTTATGTGTTTGTTGTGTTTGTGTTTGTTGTGTTTGTTGTTTGTTGTGTTTGTTGTTGTTTGTGGTGTTTGTTGTGTTTGTTGTTTGTTGTTTTTGTGGTGTTTGTTGTGTTTGTGGTGTTTGTGGTTTGTTGTGTTTGTGGTTTGTTGTGTTTGTGGTGTTTATTGTGTTTGTGGTGTTTGTTGTGTATGTTGTTTGTTGTGTTTGTGGTGTTTGTTGTGTTTGTTGTGTTTGTTGTTTGTTGTGTTTGTTGTTTGTTGGTGTTTGTTGTTTTTGTGGTGTTTGTTGTGTTTGTGGTGTTTGTTGTGTTTGTTGTTTGTTGTGTTTGTTGTTTTTGTGGTGTTTGTGGTGTTGTTGTGTTTGTGGTGTTTGTTGTGTTTGTTGTTTGTTGTGTTTGTTGTTTTTGTGGTGTTTGTGGTTTGTTGTGTTTGTTGTGTTTGTTGTGTTTGTGGTGTTTGTTGTGTTTGTTGTGTTTGTTGTTTGTGGTGTTTGTTGTTTTTGTGGTGTTTGTTGTGTTTGTTGTGTTTGTTGTGTTTGTTGTTTGTTGTGTTTGTTGTTTGTTGTGTTTGTTGTTTGTTGTGTTTGTTGTTTGTTGTGTTTGTTGTTTTTGTGGTGTTTGTTGTGTTTGTTGTGTTTGTTGTTTGTTGTGTTTGTTGTTTTTGTGGTGTTTGTGGTGTTTGTTGTTTGTTGTGTTTGTTGTGTTTGTTGTGTTTGTTGTGTTTGTTGTTTTTGTGGTGTTTGTTGTGTTTGTGGTGTTTGTTGTGTTTGTTGTTTGTTGTGTTTGTTGTGTTTGTTGTTTGTTGTGTTTGTTGTTTTTGTGGTGTTTGTGGTGTTTGTTGTGTTTGTGGTTTGTTGTGTTTGTGGTGTTTATTGTGTTTGTGGTGTTTGTTGTGTTTGTTGTTTGTGGTGTTTGTTGTGTTTGTTGTGTTTGTGGTGTTTGTGGTGTTTGTTGTGTTTGTGGTGTTTGTTGTGTTTGTGGTGTTTGTTGTGTTTGTGGTGTTTGTTGTGTATGTTGTGTTTGTTGTGTTTGTGGTTTTTGTGGTGTTTGTTGTGTATGTTGTGTTTGTTGTTTGTGGTGTTTGTTGTGTTTGTGGTGTTTATTGTGTTTGTTGTGTTTGTTGTGTTTGTTGTGTTTGTTGTGTTTGTTGTTTTTGTGGTGTTTGTTGTGTTTGTGGTGTTTGTTGTGTTTGTTGTGTTTGTGGTGTTTATTGTGTTTGTGGTGTTTGTTGTGTTTGTTGTTTGTGGTGTTTGTTGTGTTTGTGGTGTTTGTTGTGTTTGTGGTGTTTATTGTGTTTGTTGTGTTTGTGGTGTTTGTTGTGTTTGTTGTTTGTGGTGTTTATTGTGTATGTTGTGTTTGTTGTGTTTGTGGTTTTTGTGGTGTTTGTTGTGTATGTTGTGTTTGTTGTTTGTGGTGTTTGTTGTGTTTGTGGTGTTTGTTGTGTTTGTGGTGTTTATTGTGTTTGTTGTGTTTGTTGTGTTTGTTGTTTGTGGTGTTTGTTGTGTTTGTGGTGTTTGTTGTGTTTGTGGTGTTTATTGTGTTTGTTGTGTTTGTGGTGTTTGTGGTGTTTGTTGTGTTTGTGGTGTTTATTGTGTTTGTGGTGTTTGTTGTGTTTGTTGTTTGTGGTGTTTGTTGTGTTTGTGGTGTTTGTTGTGTTTGTGGTGTTTATTGTGTTTGTTGTGTTTGTTGTGTTTGTGGTGTTTGTTGTGTTTGTTGTTTGTGGTGTTTATTGTGTATGTTGTGTTTGTTGTGTTTGTGGTTTTTGTGGTGTTTGTTGTGTATGTTGTGTTTGTTGTTTGTGGTGTTTGTTGTGTTTGTGGTGTTTGTTGTGTTTGTGGTGTTTATTGTGTTTGTTGTGTTTGTTGTGTTTGTGGTGTTTGTTGTGTTTGTTGTGTTTGTTGTTTGTGGTGTTTGTTGTGTTTGTTGTGTTTGTTGTTTGTTGTGTTTGCTATGTTTGTTGTTTGCTGTGTTTGTTGTTTGTTGTGTTTGTGGTGTTTGTTGTTGTTTGTTGTGTTTGTGGTGTTTGTTGTTTGTTGTGTTTGTTGTTTGTTGTTGTGTTTGTTGTTTGTTGTGTTTGTTGTTTGTTGTGTTTGTTGTGTTTGTTGTTTGTTGTGTTTGTGGTGTTTGTTGTTGTTTGTTGTGTTTGTTGTTGTTTGTTGTTGTGTTTGTTGTTGTGTTTGTTGTTTGTGGTGTTTGTGGTGTTTGTTGTTTGTTGTGTTTGTGGTGTTTGTTGTGTTTGTTGTTTGTTGTGTTTGTTGTTTGTTGTGTTTGTGGTGTTTGTTGTTGTTTGTTGTGTTTGTTGTTGTTTGTGGTGTTTGTGGTGTTTGTTGTATTTGTTGTATTTGTTGTTTGCTGTGTTTGTGGTGTTTGTTGTTGTTTGTTGTGTTTGTTGTTGTTTGTTGTGTTTGTTGTTGTTTGTTGTGTTTGTGGTGTTTGTTGTTTGTTGTGTTTGTTGGTGTTTGTTGTGTTTGTGGTGTTTGTTGTGTTTGTTGTTTGTTGTGTTTGTGGTGCTTGTTGTTTGTTGTGTTTGTTGTGTTTGTTGTTTGTTGTGTTTGTTGTTGTGTTTGTTGTTTGTTGCGTTTGTTGTGTTTGTGGTGTTTGTGGTGTTTGTGGTGTTTGTTGTGTTTGTTGTGTTTGTTGTGTTTGTTGTTTGTTGTGTTTGTGGTGTTTGTTGTTGTTTGTTGTTGTTTGTTGTGTTTGTGGTGTTTGTTGTATTTGTTGTGTTTGTTGTGTTTGTGGTGTTTGTTGTTGTTTGTTGTGTTTGTGGTGTTTGTTGTATGTTGTGTTTGTTGTTGTTTGTTGTGTTTGTGGTGTTTTTTGTGTTTGTTGTTTGTTGTTGTGTTTGTTGTGTTTGTTGTTTGTTGTGTTTGTTGTTTGTTGTGTTTGTTGTGTGTTGTGTTTGTTGTGTGTTGTTGTGTTTGTTGTGTGTTGTGTTTGTTGTTTGTTGTGTTTGTTGTGTTTGTTGTTTGTTGTGTTTGTTGTTTGTTGTGTTTGTTGTGTGTTGTGTTTGTTGTGTTTGTTGTTTGTTGTGTTTGTTGTGTTTGTGGTGTTTGTTGTGTGTTGTGTTTGTTGTGTTTGTTGTTTGTTGTGTTTGTTGTTGTTTGTTGTGTTTGTGGTGTTTGTTGTGTTTTTTTGTTTGTTGTGTTTGTTGTTTGTTGTTGTTTGTTGTGTTTGTTGTTTGTTGTGTTTGTTGTTGTTTGTTGTGTTTGTTGTTTGTTGTGTTTGTTGTGTTTGTTGTTTGTTGTGTTTGTTTTTTGTTGTTTGTTGTTTGTGGTGTTTGTTGTGTTTGTTGTTTGTTACTTCATGAACTCTGGCCGCTGCACCGAACCACTTCGCTCCTTATTTTAGAGCAAATTTACACGTCAGACTAATAAAAATAAAAACGTCAGTGAGAAGAAACGATTTAGGAGCTTCTGAACTCCTTCAGGCCTCAAATGTAAAGTCGAGTTAAACATTGACAGGAAACTGAACCTCTTTTCTTTCTATACAGAGCGGCAGCGGGAGAGCAGCAGCGCGGCAGAGTGGCAGCGAGAGAGCGGGAGAGCGGCAGCAAGAGAGCGAGAGAGCGGGAGAGCGGTGGCGGCAGAGCGGCAGCGGGAGAGCGGGAGAGCGGGAGAGCGGTGGCGGCAGAGCGGCAGCGGGAGAGCGGGAGAGCGGTGGCGGCAGAGCGGCAGCGGGAGAGCGGGAGAGCGGTGGCGCGACTCTTGACACTGATGTAGAGCAGACCTTCACTGTAGTAGAGTTTTGTTGCAGCTCACAAGAGGAATGGATCAATAATCTGTACGGAGCCGCCGGAGCAGAAAAACCTTCACATGTTCTCAGTTTAACGGATGAAGAAGTGGAAACGAAGCGTAATTAGCTTCTCAGGCGACTTCCTGCAGGTCATCGTTTAAATAACGATCAATTATTCAAGAAGCCAGCTGCTCTGCGTCCAACATGAATAATAATCTGAACGGTAATCTGAGTGTGGAGGTGTGACGGTTCCACCTTTTATTAAATCTACACCTGATTTCAGTTTCAGTCAGTTTCATCCTCTGGAACTACTTTTTTTTTTCAGCAGCTGCGAGCTTGTTGGGATTCATACCCCCCCCCCCCCCGCCCCCCCCCCGCCCCCCACACACACACACACTCTGACCCGGTGGCGTTGGGGGTGTGATCCGGAGAGGGATCCCCGGCCCAGATTGAGCGGCGCTGGGCTTGCTTGAGGAGCTGGTGACACTGATATCCACACAACTTAGTGGTAACTGGATCTCCCCGCCGGGCCCCAGCTCACTCCTTCCATCTTGCCGTCCGCTGACAGCTGACCACGGCGGGTGATGAATGGGGGGGTCACGTAGCCGTCGGGGGCACAAAGTGGCCGATATGTTTCCTGACATGAGCACACGGCGCCGCCGCGAGCCGTTTGTCTTCACTTCAGCTCACAGGTTGGACCAAGCAGCTCTCACTGATAGAAACCAGAACCAGCAGAACTCTTTCATTCTGACATGGTTTCTTTACTTTTACTCCAAAATGTGTTTAACAAAGATTTCTCATTATTTATGAAAACTGAACAGTTTCTAATAAAAGTGTTCAGAAGACCATCGAGTGTTTATGAGTTATCTGTGAGGCGTTCAGCTTCAGGGTCCGATGTGGTGAGAGCGAGTCCTGATACCTCCAGGTTCTGACTGGGTCACGGTACTGCTCATCAAAGTGTCTCCAGTGTCTCCAGCAGGACACAACGTCTCTGCTTTGACCTGCGTGTCACATATTACTGAAGAATGTTTCAATCACAGAAGAATAAATCAATAATCTGTTTTCTTATTAAAAGACGAGACCAGAACCGAAACAGTCGAGATCCAGAACTTCCTGTGATTCAGTGACGTTCAGTCCTTCTAGTCCTAAACGTCGTTTTTTAAACTATTTTGAGGTGAAAGTCAAAGTTTTTTTGTGAACATTTTTAATTATCCAATAAAATTGTGCAAAAATGACTTAAAGAGGAAAAAGTGGATTATTAATAATCCAGGGGACCAGTCGAGTTTCAATCCCTGTTTGTACAGAAGAGTTTAAAAACCTTTATGAGTGATCTTATAAAACCATTTCTATTTGATCTTAGTAGAAAGACAGACGGGAACCCAGAAGCTCCATCGGAGACACTTTCCTCTTTTTAGAAGAAATTCTTTCGTCTCCTGATGATTCAGAAACGACTTTTACTTTAAGAAAAGCTTCTCTGCTGGGACTGTGGGTGGTTCCTCTCCTGACCCACTGACTGAAGACGTTCCTCCTCATTCCGCTCAGAACCAGACCAGAACCGGACCTGATGTTTCCTCCTCATTCCACTCAGAACCAGACCTGATGTTTCCTCCTCATTCCACTCAGAACCGGACCAGAACCAGACCTGATGTTTCCTCCTCATTCCACTCAGAACCGGACCAGAACCGGACCTGATGTTTCCTCCTCATTCCACTCAGAACCGGACCTGATGTTTCCTCCTCATTCCGCTCAGAACCAGACCAGAACCGGACCTGATGTTTCCTCCTCATTCCACTCAGAACCGGACCAGAACCGGACCTGATGTTTCCTCCTCATTCCACTCAGAACCGGACCAGAACCGGACCTGATGTTTCCTCCTCAGTCTCACCATTAAACTTCTCACGCTGCGTCTCCACAGAAAGCTCCTGATTGGCCTCCTGCTCAGTTTGGATCAGATAATCAGTCTCCTGCCACTTCTTCATCAGCGCACCCCCCCGACACACACACACACACACACACACACACACACACACACACACACACACACACACACACACACACACACACACACACACACACACACACACACACACACACACACACACAGCTGCTTGTTCAGTAACTCATCAAACCGAGACGCAGCCCCGCCGCCGCTGTGCGTAAAAGCCGCGCGTCTTGCGCCTTCGGAGCGTTTTGGATTCACCAGAGACGCGCTGACGTGACATCAAAAAGTTAGCAGGGAGGAAGAGGAGGCAGTGCAGTGCCCTTCGTGAGATGATGAAGAAATGTGTGGAGAAGAGAACGAGCCAGACAGAAGCGTTTAGGAAAACTGCGCCAAATTGCGCCTGATTACACTTTGCACCGCCTCAGACTGCAGGATGATTCACCACAAACCGCGCAAGAGCAGCTGCAGTCTTTACGCACACAGACAATCTCCTCCTTATAGATGATATGACAACTTTACCGACAAAACTTTCTTGATCCACTCACCGGCCACGCGAACTTGAAGGGAATGACGATCTTTCCCGCATCGTTGTTCCGGTTCTGTCCGGTTTTCTGGCCGCTCCTGAACTGAAAAGTATTCCCACCGATAACCTTAGTAGTCTCCGAGCCGTAGGTGCACGGTCCCGTGGTCGTGACCTCCGTTTGGTATTCCTTTAAGCACACTCTGAAGTACGTGTCGCACTCGTCCGCGCCGCAGTCTCCGTCCGCCGCGCTGCGCTCCGCGTCGCAGCAGTCCCCGTTCAGGAGCTGACCTCTCCGGTTCTCCACCGACACCAGCTGCAGCTCGAAGTAGCCGGTGGACTGAGACACCTGAGGACAGAAAAGTGCGTCAGAACGTGAGGAGAAACTACCGCCTCCTCCGCTGTTAGACGCAACATTCCATCAGAATTCAGCCCAAAGTGACACGAGTGATTTTCAATGAGCAGCTGAGAGAGTCTCCGTTTATTAATCACTAAGAGTCGTTTTCTGGACTCGTTGAGACGATCCCCCGCAGGATGAACACTTTGGCACAGCTCAACCTGCTGCTCCTCCAATTCAGCAACTCCGCAACTCAGACTGCGGCTCCAACAGGTCAACCTCATACCGCCGCAGGATGAGCGTTCAGGTCAGTCGTGTTGAGGAAACTGCTGCTTGGATTTCTAAACCTTTCTTGAAGACTTTGTTCGACGCAGTTGAAGTTGCGCAGGAAACCTGGGAAACTGTTTCCACCAACTTCAACTGAACTTTTGCGCAGAAAACGCAGCTGCGGTCCTCTGGAGAAAGCTGCGGTGGAACGTTTCCCTCCACTAAAAGACTGAAGACAACTTCTCTCTCTTGCATGCACGACTTTAAAGACTCTAAATCTAATTTCTCAAACGAAGGAAGCGCAAATTTAGAAATCCGCCATCACATGATTCCATTGACGCGCCGGCAGGAGATTCAATTAAAGCTGGAATTTAACCTTTCCAGTCATTTAGAAAGGAGAGACGTTTCCGGTCGCGCGAGGAGTAAAAAGCAGCAGCTGGATCCGGTGAGAGGATGAAGTTCTCACCTCGACCCGCAGCGTCAGGAGGAGACAGAAGATCGAGAAGCGGCGCAGGTTCCTCATATTAGTCCGCATGTCTCCGGCTGCTGGCGCATGAGAGAAAACCAAAGATCTGCGCGTGTCTCAAAATGATGTGGAGAATAAAGTCCTGCTGCGGGGCTGCGCTCCGGGATGCGTGCGGCTCTGGAGGCGGAGAGGCGCGCCGCCGCTGCGCTGCGCTGCGCTACTGTTCGGTCCGCAGACGCACAACGAGACGCGCAGACTTCACTTTCTTCCACCGCCGCTCGACGCACTGAAGCAGCGCAGAGCGCGAGCAGCTGCACAGAGGCGCTCCGGTGACCGACGGCCCGCCCGGCCAATCACAGGCCCGCACGGTCAGAGCGTCAGCCAATCAGAGCGAGGGGCGGGAGGCGGGGGCGCGCGTGTCCTGGCTTTTCCCCGCTCGCTGGGTCACCTGACGGTTTATTCAACAGCAGTTTGATTTATTATTATTATTACTATTATTATTATTATTTAACTCCTCAGCGCATCGAAATACAAGAGGAAATGCAGAATGTGAACATTTAAAGTGAAGATGGATGAGGTGAGCTGCAGCGTGCTGACTCCTGCAGGACCAAACACCTGAGCTGCTGCTCTGGGGAGCCGGGAGGAAACAGGCTGCTCGCGCCCTCTACCGGCCACCATGCACACTGCAACGCAGTAGGAGCAGAAATACTCTGTGAGGAGCATGAAGTCATCCAACTCTCCTGCAGCTCGTGCAACGATTCCTTTTGATTGGATGTTGGAGATCTTCGTTTTAATTGGTCATTCAGGAGACAGAATCTTTGAATCGTCTCCAGTCGGAGCAGAAAGATGAAATGTTTTTATTGTTGTTCCTTCTTTATTTTGATATTCATGTTTACTGATTTCATCCACTCTGTCGGCTTCGTTCCTGCCATGCACTCTGATTTTATCTATTCAAATTCTGTTTTATATCGTTCATCTCTTTTCCTGCCTTCCTTCCTGTTTCTATAATCTGATGTTAGGGGAGGAAGATGCTCTATAATCTGATGTTAGATGAAGAAGACAGCTATCTGAACACAGAGCGTCCACTGCAGCGGTCACTGCCTCAGACACTGGCTCACTGCTCCAGGCTGCAGGACAACAGGTGGCTTCTGACAGCCTGCAGCAGACCCCCCCCCCCCCCCCCCCCCACTACCCCCCCACCCCCCCCACCACACACACACACCTTCTGTTCATCAGTTTACGACGTCTCTTATCATCACGATAAAGAAGCTCCAACAGACAAACGGAGGAATTTCTCAGGTTAATTATCTATTTTCTCATAAAGCTTCATGTGGCGTTGCTCTACTCGCCAGTTAACGGCCTGCAGCAGCTCTGGCTTCAGCTGCTCCGGCTTCGGTTGGAGGCGTTCGTCTAAATGCCAACAACACCTCCAGGTTCAGAAGGACATTGTTATTATTGGTTTTATTGAGACGTTAAACAATTTTAAATGGAAAATGTCACTAAATTTATTATTATAGTACAAAGTGCCTGGTAGCACTTAGTGCAGGAAGATGCTCTATAATCTGATGTTAGAGGGGGAATATGCTCTATAATCTGATGTTAGAGGAGGAAGAGGCTCTGTAATCTGATGTTAGAGGAGGAAGATGCTCTATAATCTGATGTTAGAGGGGGAATATGCTCTATAATCTGATGTTAGAGGAGGAAGATGCTCTATAATCTGATGTTAGAGGGGGAATATGTTAAAAATCTGAAGCTTCATTTAGCAGAAAAGTAAGACCTTCACTGTAAATGAATAAAACAAAAACAACTAAACTGGATTATAATCTGATTCCTGCCAGACGTAGTGACTGAACTTTCTTCTGAATTTATTCAGGAATCTTAGAAAAAGAAAAAGAATGATAAAGTAGAAGAAAGGTGAGTTTTCCTCTGGGAGGATTATCGTCAGCCGTGTTGAGGAGTCGGTTCCGATCCGGCTCACCGACACCCTCTAGCTCTCCAGAGGGACGTCGGGAGGAGCTCTGCTCCTGAAATGAAAAAACAAGAGAAGTGTTTTCCTCTTGTGGAGACGGAGGTTTGAAGGATTAAGAAGCTGTGGAGCAGATAAAGCTGCCGGGGCCTCTAATGCACAACAGAGACTAAACAAGAGTCCTGCTGAAGTCTCCACACACTATCTGATCCCACGCCGCTGCGTTCTGGCTCCGCCCACATCACAACACCACCTGACCGCCGGGGAACTGCAGCTTCTATTAGGACCTCCGTCATGGCCCAACAGGAAGACTGAGGGTAGAAATGTGAAGGAGAAAACTTTTCAGGGTTTGTTTCCAAACGGATCCTGACAGTCAGGTAACTTTCCCGTTCAGAGTAACTTTATATTTGAAGTAATGAGTATTATTCAGAGGGATTTCCTGAGTGGATGTTAGAATCTAGAGATCAGGCATGTGCTCGTCTCACGACCCAAAGACCTCAATTCGTTATTCGATTTTGTCTTTTGTCGATTCACACGACAGCTTCAAGTAAAACGGTGGTTTTGTATTTTCGTTTCAGAAAAGTTTCTCAGTCACACATTTTGAAAACATCTGTTTCCAAGGAAAACGTCAGATTTCTAGACATGTTTTCTGGAGGTTGTTCTGCGGCGCCGCAGCAGCTTCTGGTTGTCATACAGTGACATCTAGTGGCCACAGAGGGTTTGTACTGATACTGTGACAGGAGCGACCTGTTGCCTTGTAGAAATGACCAGTTAAGAAACTATAAAAAGAAAATAAAAAAACAGACTTGTGGTTTTAGAATCCAGTCTGTTCCTGGTTTATTGTTGCTTCGCTGCAACTCTTTGGTTTGAAAGATTAAATGTTAAACATCATATATCAAGCAACAGCTTTTATTGTTTCAGTTGATGCAGTCAGAGTAGGGTACTTCGGTATACCGGTACTGTATCGGTTTCGCGGTACTGACGCCTTTAAAACGATACTATACTGGACCCGGCTGGTACCGGTACCTTTTTAAAAAAATTTCCATCTCCACGGAACGTCACTGTTGTAATTTGCACCGAGGAGAGTCGGTCTCTCTGAGGAGAGTCAGTCTCTCTGAGGAGAGTCGGTCTCTCTGAGGAGAGTCTCTCTGAGGAGAGTCGGTCTCTCTGAGGAGAGTCAGTCACTCTGAGGAGAGTCAGTCTCTCTGAGGAGAGTCTCTCTGAGGAGAGTCGGTCTCTCTGAGGAGAGTCAGTCACTCTGAGAAGAGTCGGTCTCTCTGAGGAGAGTCAGTCTCTCTGAGGAGAGTCTCTCTGAGGAGAGTCGGTCACTCTGAGAAGAGTCAGTCTCTCTGAGGAGAGTCGGTCTCTCTGAGGAGAGTCTCTCTGAGGAGAGTCGGTCTCTCTGAGGAGAGTCTCTCCGTGAAGAGTCGGTCTCTCTGAGGAGAGTCTCTCTGAGGAGAGTCGGTCTCTCCGTGAAGAGTCAGTCTCTCTGAGGAGAGTCAGTCTCTCTGAGGAGAGTCTCTCCGTGAAGAGTCGGTCTCTCTGAGGAGAGTCTCTCTGAGGAGAGTCGGTCTCTCCGTGAAGAGTCAGTCTCTCTGAGGAGAGTCAGTCTCTCTGAGGAGAGTCGGTCTCTCTGAGGAGAGTCTCTCTGAGGAGAGTCGGTCTCTCTGAGGAGAGTCTCTCTGAGGAGAGTCTCTCTGAGGAGAGTCGGTCTCTCCGTGAAGAGTCAGTCTCTCTGAGGAGAGTCTCTCTGAGGAGAGTCAGTCTCTCTGAGGAGAGTCGGTCTCTCTGAGGAGAGTCTCTCTGAGGGAGAGTCTCTCTGAGGGAGAGGCGGCGGCCGGCTGCTCTGCTTCCTGACTTGTTTTGGACGATTGAAAGTGCAGAAAGCAGCTCCACTTTCTTTGATTTCTGTCTGTATTTGATTTTGCACTGCGGGTTCTCAGAGACGGGGTGTGAGGGTTCCCGGGGTGGGAGGGTTCCCAGGGTGTGAGGGTTCCCAGGGTGTGAGGGTTCCCAGGGTGGGAGGGTTCCCAGGGTGTGAGGGTTCCCAGGGTGTGAGGGTTCCCAGGGTGGGAGGGTTCCCAGGGTGTGAGGGTTCCCAGGGTGTGAGGGTTCCCAGGGTGGGAGGGTTCCCAGGGTGTGAGGGTTCCCAGGGTGTGAGGGTTCCCAGGGTGGGAGGGTTCCCAGGGTGTGAGGGTTCCCAGGGTGTGAGGGTTCCCAGGGTGGGAGGGTTCCCAGGGTGTGAGGGTTCCCAGGGTGTGAGGGTTCCCGAGGTGTGAGGGTTCCCAGGGTATGAGGGTTCCCAGGGTGTGAGGGTTCCCAGGGTGTGAGGGTTCCCAGGGTGTGAGGGTTCCCAGAGTGTGACGGTTCCCACGCTCCGACCCGAGAGCCGCAACTGAATAAGTGCTTCATACTCGACCTACACAACTTCAAAATAAAAGTCAAAACAAAGTATTTTTTAAACAATCTTCTCCCAACCGAGCTTCTACTTTGAAAAGAATACCAGATGTACAGAGAGAGAGCTGATACATCCACAAGGCTGCAACTTGTAGAAAAAAAAGGTACTAGAAGTACTATATGAAGTACTATATGAAGTACTTTGGCTTCAAAACAAAAGAGCACGGTGTCTCCATCAACACTGAAGCTCCGCTGTGTAAACAGTGTTAGAGTACACGTCTGGTCCAGAGTGGAAACACTACTAACCTGCTACACTACTAACCTGCTACACTACTAACCTGCTAACCTGCTACACTACTAACCTGCTAACCTACTAACCTGCTACACTACTAATCTGCTAACCTACTAACCTGCTAACCTGCTACACTACTAACCTGCTAACCTACTAACCTGCTACACTACTAATCTGCTAACCTACTAACCTGCTAACCTGCTACACTACTAACCTGCTAACCTACTAACCTGCTACACTACTAATCTGCTAACCTACTAACCTGCTAACCTGCTACACTACTAACCTGCTAACCTACTAACCTGCTACACTACTAATCTGCTAACCTACTAATCTGCTAACCTGCTACACTACTAATCTGCTAACCTACTAACCTGCTAACCTGCTACACTACTAACCTGCTAACCTACTAACCTGCTAACCAACTAATCTCCTAACCTACTAATCTGCTAACCTACTAACCTGCTAACCTGCTAACCTGCTAACGGAACTACATGTTGGTATCGGTATCGATACCACCATGTTGGTATCGGTATCGGTATCGATACCACCATGTTGGTATCGGTATCGATACCACCATGTTGGTATCGGTATCGGTATCGATACCACCATGTTGGTATCGGTATCGGTATCGATACCACCATGTTGGTATCGGTATCGGTATCGATACCAACATGTTGGTATCATGACAGCACTGAGTCAGAGGCTGTTGTTAACTTTAAATACTCCAATCAGACCCTCACTGATAAAAACAGTTTATATCTCGTGTTTTAAATCAAAGCGGTAAAACAAAGAAACCCAATGACAGATGAATTATCCAGTAATATTAAAGTAATAATATTGAGAGTGAATCTTTTTCCTTCTGGGATTTAGACATCATTTCTTTTATATTCATCGATACTTCAACCAAAGACTCGGCTGGTTTTTACTCTTCCTGCCGCCACCGGGATTTGAACCGGCGTCCGTCACTGGAGGCCAAGACTCAACCAGAAGCAGCACCGTTCACGAACTTTTTAAAGGGGACATATCATGCTAAATCCACTTTTTTAGCCCTTAAATGCATGTTGTTGTATATTTAGAGTGTTTAGAAGTACAGAAAAGTTCAAAGTAGTCTCTTCAGGTGCTCCGTTGATATCTTTATATTCTGTTTTGGTCATATTTTGCGATCCGTTTCGATTTTTCTATTCTCTATTACGTTTTTTGAACAATGACGTCACAGTATTCCCGGCGGAACTGCCAAATTAGGACATCGACACTTCGAGCAATCCGCCATTTTTGTTTCTCGCTGCGATTTTGTAGTCCAACCGAAGTTACGAGAGGATAAGTCGAAATGTTCGGTTGTTGGATGTAGTAACCCACAAGCTTCGTTACACCGTCTCCCAGCATCAGAACCTTTTCCAAGTGCCTGGTTGAGTTTTATTTTTCACAGAAATGTACCCACATCTGTGGGTAAGGTCATTTTTGTGTGCGCGAAGCACTTTAAGGACGACTGCTTCAACAACCTCCGCCAGTATAAAGAAGGATTTGCCGAAAGACTTGGTCTGATTGAGCGGTCAGTTCCTTCTATCTATGGAGACGACGAACAGAGCACTTCGGTAAGCTGTATATAACGCTAAAAAGTGTGATGATAAGACGTCCCTGTCATTGTTTTGTTAGCATTAGCAGTTGCACCGTCTTCATATGTTAGCGCTGTGTGCTCGTTTTAGATTAGAATGTAACTTCTGTGTTAAGTAGTCATTGTAATACAGGCAGTATTGTAGTAGTGGGCATGGATGGAGAAGTTAGTGTAAATATAGTAACACACCATTGCGTTACATCCATATGAAGACGTTGTTCTTCAGGTGCATCATGGTCATTTTCATCTGGCTCCGCCGGGTCCGACTCTGGCTCCAACATGTATGGCTGGATGGACAAATCTTCCCTTGTTGACATTTTGTAAATAATGTGTGAATATAAAGTTTCTGCGCCGCTAGATAATTGTATCTGTTCTATCAAACTACAAAGATGGCCGAACAGGGTGGAGTTGAACCGAGTGTCACCTCTGCAACCTGGAGAGGAGGCGGGGTATGAAGAGACCGCCCCAAAACGAGTTGCTCTCAGAAGCACATCAGAAAAGGGGTTGAAAAGGGGCCTGTGGAGCTCTAATAATGAGGAATTCAGACCCAAGCATTGCAGTTCCGCTTTATATAGACCACAACTGTATGATTTATATGTAAAAAGGAAGGATTTAAAAGCATGATATGTCTCCTTTAAATCATTTGATAAGAGCAGAAGCTGATGGAGGCTGCTCCACCTGCTCAGGTGTGTCTCCACCCACATTCCTCCACACTCAGCTCACCTGCCGATTAAAGGAACGGCGCCTGTCATTACTGGGTTCTGCGTCCTGAGTGGACATGAATCCTACGATCCGGCCGTCATGGTTGGAAGTGCTGAGTCAGCTGTGCGGGGGGGGGGGGGGGGGGGGGGGGGGGGGGGGGTAGCGCGGCGTGTACCTGCTCGCTCGCCCACTCACTTACTCACTTTCACTTTTTCTTGCTTCATTTTCACGCTGGCGTCGGAGAGGAATCACATGACCTGTTGCATAACTGGAAGTCATCGTTGGTTCCGAAGAGGCCCACCGTAAACTCTCTTCATTCAAACAGTCCAAGATAAATCCCCGGAGCTGCTGGTTCGAATCCAGACCAACACCAGGAGCACAGAATCACTAGATTCCCACCAGAGGCTCCTCACTGGGATGTTTATAGTTTGATGACGACGTCATCAGTGAAGCAGGGAGACGCCGAGGCCCTCGACCACAACGGGGTTTTGGGCTTTGTTTACTCGACAGCGATGCTCAGAACCACGGAAAACCCAACCTGAGGAAACGGCTCCTGAAGGGGAACTTTTTAAACACGCCAAAAAACACAACTTCAACTAGTCCTTCTGCACATGCTCAGTAGAGCCAATCAGAGCCAAGTTTCCTCCGTGATGTCAAGACTCCCTGTGTGTGTGTGTGTGTGTGTGTGTGTGTGTGTGTGTGTGTGTGTGTGTGTGTGTGTGTGTGTGTGTGTGTGTGTGTCATGATGGGGTCTGAAGCCCTCCTGAATCCTGATCGAGGGTCTGCAGGTCAATGAAGTTGGAAAATGTTTTCACGTTTTCAGGACGGAGCCACAAACACAATCGCTTTCACCTTCGGCCAACGTGGAGTCCGGTGGCGGCGGCGGCGGCGGCGGCGGGCGGCGGCGGCGGCGGCGGCGGCAGGCCGAGCCGGAGCGTTGCCATGGAAACATTTACTTGTCCCGTCCTGAAGAAGGTAAACAAACCTGCAGCTGCTCTTATCTGACAAAAGAGTAAAGTTTAGAGTTTTCCTGTCGCAGCTTGTCGCTCTGCTCAGAATGGATGATCGTCTTACCTTCAGTCCTCCTGCTCATAACCAAGCAACCGCTGACGGGAGGCCACACGTGTGCCTTGCTCAAGGGCTTGTGAGGATGACTGGAGGAGAGAAGAGCTGACTCAGCCTCCGGTTCCCAGCAGGAACCTTCAGGTCCTTCTTAAAGCGGCGACGTTCCCAGTGAGACAGCGAGTTGCTCATGTTGAGGCGTCTGGGTCACAGGGAGGGGTTCTGAGTGGGACTCAGACCTGGATCAGCGTCTGGAGGAAGAGAACCAGGAATCATGACTGCTGACGGACTGGGAGGACAAGAGAAGAAGAACTGATGATGACATCACATCAACTGACAGAAAGCCAACAGGACCAACACTCAGAAGTCTGAGGAGGAAGATCAGCGATCAGGGATTCCCTCAGATCATCAGATGGAACCCTGAAACTGAATCCAGTCATTAGAACCTGGTTCCACAGAAACAAGCTGCAGGCTGGAAGCAAAACGTTTCATTTGCTGAGAGACTCACTGATCTGACCTGCTGCAGCTAGATGAGGTCAAAAAGACAGACACCCTCTTCCTCCTCCTCCTCCTCCTCCTCCTCCTCCTCCTCCTCCTCCACCACCACTCACACCTTTACAGGGAACCCGGTTTGATCACCTGACAGCTGCCTGACAGGATGAGTCCACTCTGCACACCTCTGCTCATACCAGCCGAGCCTGAGAGAGAGAGAGAGAGAGAGAGCTAGAGAGAGAGCTAGAGAGAGAGACAGAGAGAGAGAGAGAGAGAGAGCTAGAGAGAGAGCTAGAGAGAGAGACAGAGAGAGAGAGAGAGAGAGAGAGAGCTAGAGAGAGAGACAGAGAGAGAGAGAGAGAGAGCTAGAGAGAGAGCTAGAGAGAGAGAGAGAGAGCGAGAGAGAGAGAGAGAGAGCTAGAGAGAGAGCTAGAGAGAGAGCTAGAGAGAGAGAGTGAGAGAGAGAGAGCTAGAGAGAGAGCTAGAGAGCGAGAGAGAGAGCTAGAGAGAGAGCTAGAGAGCGAGAGAGAGAGCTAGAGAGAGAGAGAGAGAGCTAGAGAGAGAGACAGAGAGAGAGAGAGAGCTAGAGAGAGAGCTAGAGAGAGAGAGAGAGAGAGAGAGCTAGAGAGAGAGAGAGAGAGAGAGAGACAGAGAGAGAGAGAGAGCTAGAGAGAGAGCTAGAGAGAGCTAGAGAGAGAGCTAGAGAGCGAGAGAGAGAGAGAGCTAGAGAGAGAGCTAGAGAGAGAGCTAGAGAGAGAGAGAGAGAGAGCTAGAGAGAGAGACAGAGAGAGAGAGAGAGAGAGCTAGAGAGAGAGAGCTAGAGAGAGAGAGAGAGAGAGAGAGAGAGAGAGAGAGCTAGAGAGAGAGAGCTAGAGAGCGAGAGAGAGAGAGCTAGAGAGAGAGAGCTAGAGAGAGAGAGCTAGAGAGAGAGAGAGAGAGAGAGTGAGAGAGAGCTAGAGAGAGAGCTGGAGAGAGAGAGAGAGAGCTAGAGAGAGAGACCTAGAGAGAGAGAGCTAGAGAGAGCGAGAGAGAGAGACAGAGAGAGAGCTAGAGAGAGAGAGTGAGAGCTAGAGAGAGAGAGAGAGAGAGAGAGAGAGCTAGAGAGAGCTAGAGAGAGCGAGAGAGAGAGACAGAGAGAGAGCTAGAGAGAGAGAGAGTGAGAGCTAGAGAGAGAGAGAGAGAGAGAGCAGGTTCTCCAGGGAACCTTAATGGTTCCAGAAAGCTCCAGTACAGCAGGAGGTGCAGTTTGACTTTTCATGTTGAATTTCAGATAAAGGAACCATGAAGCTGAGAAGCTGAAGCAGCAGCGTCCAGCAGTCTGAGGCCCCTGAAGACGTCCCTCTTTAGTTTTCTTTCACACGAAGACGGGTTCTGTTAGAACCTTCTCCCAGAGAGCAGCTCGGTTCTGCCTTACACTCCAGTCCATCAGCCAGAACAAGTGAGGAATTCAACCTGCAGTTTCTGCTGCTCACACATTTTAATTTACCAGCGTTCCTCAATACAGAGGACATGAGCTGCTGTCTCCTCCAGCATCGTCTTCTCACGTCCAGCAGACGCTGGGGGGACCAGGACCAAGGAACCCTCATGGAGCCTGGATCTTCAAGCTTCTTCAGCGTTTCTCCCTTTTCTGTATGTTTGAGAACCTTTTCTTGACTTCAGCTGATCCTTGTCTTGTGTGTGTGTGTGTGTGTGTGTGTGTGTGTGTGTGTGTGTGTGTGTGTGTGTGTGTGTGTGTGTGTGTGTGTGTGTGTGTGTGTCCTTTTTCTTTCTCTGCTTTGCAACATCATTTGATTCTATATAAATATGCTTCAGCTGTTACGACCAAAGAAAACAAACAAATTAATCAATTAAAAAAAGCTCCAATGAGCCCGACAGAATCCGATCAAACATGTTATTGATCCAATCAGAACATCCTGGAACTCAGCGTCTCACTGAGCTGGAATCACTGAAACGGCACCAAGCAGCAAACCTGTCCTGGAACATGAATGAAATGATAACGGAATTATGGATTAGGATTAAATAAATAGAAGAACGTTTATGTCCAGCTGTGAGACGAACCTTCCTGCAGAATTCTTTTGAGGCCCGTTTTCTCTCCTTTACTTCATTTTGCATCGAGTTTCAGAATAAAAAGAAAAGATCTTCCTGTTCTTCATCTTCATCCCTTCTTCACTAACGAGGTTCAGCAGGTTGACCAATCAGCTCATCACTGACCAGCGTCAGAGGAACCTTGCTGGCTGCTATTTACCAGAAGAGGTTCAGGAGGTTCTGCAGGGAGTTCTGACCCGTTTGGTCCGATTCAACAGACGAGCTCCTGCACATCAAACAGAACCGAACAGAACCAAACAGAACCGACGGGTGAAGACAGAAGACGGAAGATTCCGTCTCTTTATCTCTGCGACTTGCTGCTGCTGATAAGAGCAAGAAGTCCTCAGACACCTTGTGGATTAGAGCAGCTGCACCTGCTGCTGATTGGACAGAGGAACCAACCTCACCTGATAAACACCTGCTCACCTGCCGGGGGCGCGGGGGCGCGAGGGGGGGGGGGGGTAATCTGTGCAGGATCAATGAAAATCCACTTTGTTTTAGACCAAAATACTTGTTTCCAGAGTTCATACACATCAAGAAATTTAATCTGAAACTGACACAGATTTTTTCTGTTGTCCTGGACCTGGTCACCAGCTGGTAAACTGGTTCTGCACATGCTCAGTAGAACCAATCAGAACCGTTTCCTCCATGGTGTCATGACTCCCAGACCTTTATTTTGACAGTCACCATAATAACAATAAAACTTGGCGCTGGGAGTCTGTCGTCTCACTGGGAGTCTGTCGTCTCACTGGGAGTCTGTCGTCTCACTGGGAGTCTGTCACCTCACTGGGAGTCTGTCGTCTCACTGGGAGTCTGTCACCTCACCGGGAGTCTGTCACCTCACCGGGAGTCTGTCGTCTCACCGGGAGTCTGTCGTCTCACCGGGAGTCTGTCGTCTCACCGGGAGTCTGTCGTCTCACCGGGAGTCTGTCGTCTCACCGGGAGTCTGTCGTCTCACCGGGAGTCTGTCGTCTCACCGGGAGTCTGTCGCCTCACCGGGAGTCTGTCGCCTCACCGGGAGTCTGTCGCCTCACCGGGAGTCTGTCGCCTCACCGGGAGTCTGTCGCCTCACTGGGAGTCTGTCGCCTCACTGGGAGTCTGTCGCCTCACTGGGAGTCTGTCGCCTCACTGGGAGTCTGTCACCTCACTGGGAGTCTGTCGCCTCACTGGGAGTCTGTCACCTCACTGGGAGTCTGTCGCCTCACTGGGAGTCTGTCACCTCACTGGGAGTCTGTCGTCTCACTGGGAGTCTGTCACCTCACTGGGAGTCTGTCGTCTCACTGGGAGTCTGTCACCTCACCGGGAGTCTGTCGTCTCACCGGGAGTCTGTCGTCTCACCGGGAGTCTGTCGTCTCACCGGGAGTCTGTCGTCTCACCGGGAGTCTGTCGTCTCACCGGGAGTCTGTCGTCTCACCGGGAGTCTGTCGTCTCACCGGGAGTCTGTCGCCTCGCCGCAGGGCGCTGGAGGTCGAGACCAAACACACAAAGCAGGTCCCTGTCATTTTACACGGCAGCATATGGGACCTGGTTCCCACACCCAGCTCCAGGTAAACACCTCATTGGGGGGGGGGGTCATAAAAGACAGGAACAACAGCCCCCCCCCCCCCCCCCCCGTCCCCACAGACAGTGTCATTAGAACCTGCTCTGAGATTGCTGCAGGTCCTGTGAAGCTGCAGGTAATCACCACAAATGAATACCTGTGCAAAGCTCTGGAGGCTCTGAACTGTGGGGGAGTAAAGCTCTTCCAACCAGAGCGACTCCTCCCTGCATCCTGCACACCTGAAGGCACAGCCAGGAGGACATGGAACCGTCCAATCACAGGCTTCTAGGCACCAGCAATGGACTATACGCAGGAAAAAATCTGTAAAAAAGTTCCTGCTGTGACTAAAAGGAGAGAAAACTCTGCTGCAGTCAGGCTCAAGGGTCACGGGGGGGTCAAAGGGTGAAGGGGGCGGAGCCATCTGACGTCTGGTCTCTGTGAAGAGCTGCTTCACTTCAACACACAGAAGGAAAGGTACTATTTAATGTTTTATTATTCTTTAGGTCTAGTTTGGATGTTAGAGGAGGAAGATGCTCTATAATCTGGATGTTGGAGGGGGAGATGCTCTATAATCTGGATGTTGGAGGGGGAGATGCTCTATAATCTGATGTCAGGGGAGGAAGGTGCTCTATAATCTGGATGTTCGAGGAGGAGGATGCTCTATAATCTGATGTCAAAAGAGGAAGATGCTCTATAATCTGATGTCAGGGGAGGAATATGCTCTATAATCTGGATGTTAGAGGAGGAGGGTGCTCTATAATCTGGATGTTAGAGGGGTGGGGATGCTCTATAATCTGATGTCCAAAGAGGAAGATGCTCTATAATCTGATGTCAGGGGAGGAATATGCTCTATAATCTGGATGTTAGAGGAGGAGGGTGCTCTATAATCTGGATGTTAGAGGAGGGGGATGCTCTATAATCTGGATGTTAGAGGAGGGGGATGCTCTATAATCTGATGTCAAAAGAGGAAGATGCTCTATAATCTGATGTCAGGGGAGGAATATGCTCTATAATCTGGATGTTAGAGGAGGAGGGTGCTCTATAATCTGGATGTTAGAGGGGTGGAGATGCTCTATAATCTGATGTCAGGGGAGGAAGATGCTCTATAATCTGATGTAAACTCACCATTCTTAAATCATGCTAATGCTAATTACAGCCATGGTGTATGATGCTAATGCTAATGCTAATGTCCTGTAGAGAGAAATGCTGGACTCTGTCTGGAGTCCGTTCAGGACTAAAGCTGCTAAAGATTCAGAAAAGAGGAGTTTATTGAAATAGTAAGCATTGATATTACTAATGCTAACTACCTTGTTACCAAACACAATAAAATGCCATTATTGCCCCTGATCTTTGAGAATATTTTAGTTTCTGTTTCTCCCACAAACAGCAGTTTAATCTGTCAGTAATCTGGCTCCTGTCAGCCTCTTTATCTGCTCTCCTCTTTGTGTGGTTGATCTGATTCCTCTGAGCAGCAGCAGCAGAAGAATCCTCCACTTTCCCTGCACCTCCTGCCGCCGCCATGCAGAGTGAGTGTGAATGAACTCACGACATTCTTTGATGGAGAGATGAGTCCCGGCTGAGCGGAGCCACCCAGGAGGACGGAGCTCTACACAAAGACAGAGCTGTTCCAATCAGGAATGAGGGATTCATCATCTGCTGGACATGAATAAAGATCAGTTCAATCAAAGATTATTAGAATCTGGATCAGAAACTATAAAGCAGCTAAAGTCCCTCAAAGAACGGACAAAATAAAGAAAGAGGAAAAAAAGATCAAATCAATGAATGAAATGAATAAAAACAGAAAAGAATCAACTTGGTTCAAACGGAACGACGAGGAAAAGATCAATTATTATTCAGATCCATGGGAATGAAAGATTGTAAACATGTAATAGGAGCTTTTATTCTGGAAAGATAATTAACATGTTGAACTTTATTTGGAGGAAAATTGTGAAAATGCCTCTTTTGATGATAAAAGTTAGAATCTTGATCTAAAAGGAGATTTTCTCTTTTGGACACGTTGGATTTTCTTCATTTTGCTTCCTGTTGCAGCAGCTTCTGTAATCCCGCTCTGGTCCTTCTGTTCACTCTGGATTGGTAGATTAAGCTCACGATGCAGCTCCTCTAGCTTTTATGTTCAAACTGTAACTTTTGTTTTGGAGCTTCTGCTGTTTCTTCTTTCTCCATTTAAGTTGCGTCTTTTTCATGAATGTTGTAGTTTTTACATTCCTGCAGCTCCAACAGTCGTTCTGTAGTTTTCCTTGGTGCTGCAGGTTGTTTAGTCCTGATGTGGGTTTCTATCTCCATGTTGCTTCTTTTACTGTCATGCTGTATTTTATTTCCTAATCTTGCTTCGTGTCCTCGTGTCCTCGTGTCCTCGTGTCTCTGTCCATCTTGCAGCTGTTGACTTGTGGCTGTTTGCTTCAGGATGAATTTATTTAGGGATTTACGAGTCTCACCAGTTTAATGTTTCACCTGCGTTCTGGTGAGTAAATATATTAAAAGGATTCGAACTGAAACTTTCACATGATAAAAGAGAATATTGAAGTTACTCTGATTACTCTGCGCCTGCAGCCTGGAGCGGCTGCTGGAAGCACCAGGCTGCTGCCAGGCAGTGGAGTGAAGAATGCCACTGGGCCTCAACATGTTCCACTTTCCTTCTGAGTCTTGCTGGTGAACGTTTAGCCTCCATTCCTTCTGCCTCTGCACAGCAGCCGGGATGCGGGAGAGGCTTCACTCTCACCACCACCATCACCGCCGCCGCCACCAGGAGCAACAAGTGTGTGCTTGACTGCATATTTGTGGAGGTGGGCATGTTTGCCTTGGCTCACACGAACACTGGAGGGTGAGTCCAGGAGTGATGCCCTCACCGGCTCCGTCCACCGGAAGCAGGCCCCTTTTAAAGAAAGAAAGAACTCTTTTGTAACTCCCAAAAGACATCAATCCTGCCTTTTCACTGGAAATACACATTATTGCTCCATTATCTGGCGGAGGATCTGGCTCGCTCTGCTTCTTTTATCAGCGGCGGGGGAGGGCGTTGGAAAGTTGGCGCCCGGTTGCTTGATGCGGACTTCTGTGACTGTCAGCTGCACTTCGCCGCATCGTGTTTCCTCGTCTGCAGAAAGGAAAAGCAGCGCATGCAGATATCCAGAGGGTGATTCATTAAGCGTCGCGTCGGCTCGGGCCACATTCAAGTGACAGCAGGAGGAAAAATGCGTATTGTCTGAGAGCAACGCGCCTGTGTACCTTTACAGCCGGCTGGTCCGTGACTGAGGCCATTGTTTTCTCTAACAATCCACAATCTGACAGGAAGTGAAACACAGGACACAAATACAATGAGCAGCGAGGCTGCGGCTCGGCGACAAGAGAACCACGGCTCCAAACCAGCAGTGGGAAAATGTTCCTGCACTCTGGAGCGCCCGCCCCTCGCCGCCCCTCGCCCCTCGCCCCTCGCCCCTCGCCGCCCCTCGCCGCCCCTCGCCGCCCCTCGCCGCCCCTCGCCGCCCCTCGCCCCTCGCCCCTCGCCGCCCCTCGCCCCTCGCCACCCGCCGCCCACTACTTGCCCCCAACCGTCCACCTCCCACCGTCTAGGTAAGAAAAAGTAACTAGTTACTGGAGAAAGGTTATCCAGCCGGGGTTTCAAACTCATTTCAGTCCAGTTTCCTGCTGAGAGCGGTAAAGTAGAGTAAAGTAGAGTAAAGTAGAGTAAAGTAGAGTAAAGTAGAGCACTAATAAGATTTAAACTGAGAGTTTCTCTGTTGAGGTGCAGAAGTTACTTGAGGAGTGTCGATATTTTCAGAAAAACTACAGAAAATACTCCAACCTCAACATGATTTTGTGATTTTTTATCTGTGAAAAGTAAAGCTTCATAAATAAACTTTCCTCACAAAATAAAGTGAAATGAGCAGAAGACACTGCAGCTGTTGCATTCTGGGTGTTTTTCCCATCCTCCGCCTGACGGCGGCGCTGTGGTCTCCTTCCTGCAGCCGCCAGGTTAGTTTACTCTCCTCTCTGTCTTTCTTCCTCACTATTCTAAATCTTCCTGGTTTCTTTGTGAAACACTTCTTCTTCTCTGGTTCCTGTGGAATCGTTCTTCAGGTTCCTCTGGAATCGTTCTTCAGGTTCCTGTGGAATCGTTCTTCAGGTTCCTGTGGAATCGTTCTTCAGGTTCCTCTGGAACGGCGCCAGCCGGCGGCCATGTTGTAAACGCTGCAGTGCAAGTAAAGCTGATTGAATTGCGGGACAGTGATTGGTCTGCGTGACCTCCTCCTCCTCCTCCTCCTCCTCCTCCCACACACTCCCCTGTTCACTGTCAACACACCAGAGCCTGGGATTGTCTTTGTCTTCTTCCTTCACTCTTTCATCCCTCCTCTTCTTCTGGGTGTCCGGCGGAGGAGAGGCGCTTTCTGTTGTCTCTCTGCTGGAGGCCTGCAGATCTAATCAGGATGAAACTCAATGCGGCGTGTGCTGAACTGAAGCGTGCTGCTCTGGAACGTTTGGCAGCAGAAGCTTCTTCCAACAAGACGTTTATGTTTGAGTGGACAGCGGTGGATTGGTTTTGGGGTCCGTTACCACGGCAACGGTGCTCAGAGTCCCTGAAAGTAACCACGTTTGTGAAACGCTGCTCCTGGCCGGAGTAAATAGTTGTTGTGCATCATGTGAGAAGATGGACATTAACAACAATGGCGGCCTCCAGAGCAAACACATGTGGTTTCATTAGAAAAACAAACAGCGCCCACTAGCTGCCCAACAGGGAAACTACACCATTCTCAGTGTTTCTCCATGAAAACGGGAAACTTTTCTGAAATGTAAAATGCAGAAACAATAAGCTTCCTCTTGAAACGGGCTGGTGGTGCATCTGACCTACAGAAAGGCTTTCCTGCTTCAACACGTTTCTATGGAGATGCTGCTTCAGTAAAAGTATGAATATTAAATGTTGGCCGACTCGGCCTTGACACCACTGAGCGGACCGACGCTGGAAGAAAGGAAGAAAAGAGAGAGGGAAGGAATCGGATAGGAATGCTGCTGGAATTCCCCGGAATCTGTCGGCTTCCCTCCCTCCACCTTCCCCCCATCACTGTTCACAAATCCATAAGGAGTTTTAACGTGCAGCACAATAGACAAGGCAGCTATTCTGCGACTATAATGCAAGGAAACGTTACCTCAGTGCAAAAAATGTCAGGACCACTGAGGCCCAGTCCTGCAAACAATCAGCGAGGAAGCTGAGCAGGTGCCCACCTCCTGTGAAAATATCCCAGCGACATGAAGGGGGAAGGGCTGGGCGTGTCGCTGTTGACAGCCATCTCCACCGCCGCCGCCACCGCCGCCACCGCCACCGCCGCCACCGCTGCAGGGCAATTAAACTGTAAAGTCATAACTCCTCTGCGCCACAAAACCCAGCAATACGCAAGGATTCAATTCACGTGAGTTCATACAGTCCAATGAAAGTTTATCTATAAGAATTTCATTCTATCTATAACAGCACGTTTCCACGACAACGTTTCACATGACAACACCTCATCCGTTAATAAAAGGAGAGAGTTTCCACTGCAGCAGCAGAGACAACCATGTAGTTAGTCTGCCGGGCCACTGGAGGGCGCTGTGGCTTGATTTTGTAATGAAACTACACAGGCGTGTGCAGAGAACAAAACGTTATAAATGTAAAGAAAATGTAGAGAACCTGCCATCCGTATGGACTGATGAGGAACCAGATGATATCGGGGAGAATCTCAACTATTAAACTACTGATCTGGACCATAAAACTAGAATATGACGGCGAGTCAAACCACTAGGGGTCGGCCATGTTTGTTTACCACTGGATGAGCAGGAGGGAGGGGAGATGAGCAGTAACAGGCTCCGCCTCCATCAGTCTCTGCAGGAGGGAACAGAGACCGTGAAAGAATCTTTGAGATTCAAAAGTTCATGGATACAGTGGATCAGAACACCGGTGTCGTGTAAACGGACCCCCCAAAGGTGAAGAAGGTTTACTGGATACACTCGTATTTGTTGTTGCGCAAATGGGGCCTCAGTCATGATGTTAGAGGAGGAAGATGCTCTAAAATCTGATGTTAGAGGAGGAAGATGCTCTATAATCTGATGTTAGAGGAGGAAAATGCTCTATAATCTTATGTTGGAGGAGGAAGATGCTCTATAATCTGATGTTAGAGGAGGAAAATGCTCTATACTCTTATGTTGGAGGAGGAAGATGCTCTATAATCTGATGTTAGAGGAGGAAGATGCTCTATAATCTGATGTTAGTTGAAATTAGATCACAAGCAGAGTTGGAGCTTCAGAAAGCCACAGGTAACAATGAGACCGGTTTGCAGTTCGATGGAGGTTTTAAGCAGCCAATCAGTTCAGTAATAGTAGTAGCAGTACCAGTAGAAGTAGCATTAGCAGTAGAAGCAGCAGTAGCAGTAGAAGCAGCAGTAGCAGTACCAGTAGAAGCAGCAGTAGCAGTAGCAGAAGCAGAAGCAGTAGCAGTCCCAGTCCCAGTACCAGTACCAGTACCAGTACCAGTAGCAGTAGCAGTAGCAGTAGCAGTAGCAGTAGCAGTAGCAGTAGCACCAGTAGAAGTACCAGTAGCAGCAGTGGCAGTACCAGGAGCAGCAGGAGCAGTACCAGTACCAGTAGCAGTACCAGTACCAGTAGAAGTACCAGTAAAAGTAGCAGCAGTACCAGTACCAGTACCAGTACCAGTACCAGTACCAGTACCAGTACAAGTACCAGTAAAAGTAGCAGCAGTAGCAGTAGCAGTACCAGTACCAGTACCAGTACCAGTACCAGTACCAGTACCAGTAGAAGTACCAGTAGAAGTACCAGTAAAAGTAGCAGCAGTAGCAGTAGCAGTACCAGTACCAGTACCAGTACCAGTACCAGTACCAGTAGCAGTAGCAGTAGCAGTAGCAGTAGCAGTAGCAGTAGCAGCTTCAACTGACCCACTTCAAAGACTAAAAATTGAATTGGAAAACTTGTTTGTCAGTAATAGTTTGTTTTTGGTGAAACTCCAGATCTTTCCATCACGTACACTCTGCACCACCACAGACCAAAACCTTAAAGTCTGGATTTAAAGGTGGTTCTGGTATAAAGTTCTGGGTCGGGAGTGCCTCCTGGACTGGAACCAGTTGGACTCTCTGCACTAAACCCCCATGTTGCTCTACAGTGTGAATGAAGCCAGCGATGTGAGGAGTTACAGCCCAGCTACTGTGCTCGGGGTTTTGTTGGTGTGCCGGCTTTCTCCCACATAATGAGCGGCTCGGTGTCACATGATCGACGGCTGCGATCAGAACTGCGCGGCGTCCCAGCAGACGGCCTTTAATGTCTTTGTGCTGCGAGGATTCGATACCCTCCCTCCTTTAAATGAGATCCTGCTACATCCATTAGTCACACAAGCCCTTAATACGTCTCTTCAGAGGGAGGGGATCCACCGGCCCGATGTGGCTCTGATGTGGTCCAGCCGGTTCTGAGACTGAGATGGTCCAGACTGAGCTGGTCCAGCCGGTTCTGGTCCAGACTGAGCTGGTCCTTTATTCCAGCTCAACTTTAGACCGACTGAATGTAAATCAACTGTTTAGTTTCACTGGTGAGAAAAACCCAAAGTCAACAAAACAATATGGATATATAGGCTGTGTGTGTGTGTGTGTGTGTGTGTGTGTGTGTGTGTGTGTGTGTGTGTGTGTGTGTGTGTGTGTGTGTGTGTGTGTGTGTGTATCGCTGCCCTCCATCCCGGGGGGGTGGGGGGTGGGGGGTGTCAGCAGCATTGTTCCTGTGGTGTTACACTGAGTGACAGGCGCTGGAACAGAGTTGAGCTGAAGGAAACCGGACCGGACCGGCCCGAGCGCCGCTGCCAGTCTCAACAATCAGTGTTGAAAAAGGTCCGCCCCCGACCGGGCCGGGCCGGGCTGAAGGAGGGGTCCGGCTGGCGGGCCTGATAAGCACCTGGTGCGAGGCGGGGAGGACGTGGTTCGGATCAGAACCCCAGGTGACCCTTTGAGATTCTATTCAACCATCAGATCCTGCAGCCGAAAACCCAAAGTGAAGCTTCGCTCCGTTTCTAATGAAAATCCTAGTTTACATGGTGGAGCTCTGAAACACACACACACACACACACACACACACACACACACACACACACACACACACACACACACACACACACACACACACACACACACACACACACACACACACACACACCAGAGAACAATGAGACACTGGGACAAGCACTTTCTAGTGGACAGACCACCAAGTTGGATTGTTATTATGGTGACTTTCAAAATAAAACCACCAAGTTGGATTGTTATTACGGTGACTTTCAAAATAAAACCACCAAGTTGGATTGTTATTACGGTGACTTTCAAAATAAAACCACCAAGTTGGATTGTTATTATGGTGACTTTCAAAATAAAACCACCAAGTTGGATTGTTATTATGGTGACTTTCAAAATAAAACCACCAAGTTGATTGTGATTATGGTGACTTTCAAAATACAACCACCAAGTTGGATTGTTATTATGGTGACTTTCAAAATAAAACCACCAAGCTGGATTGTTAGTATGGTGACTTTCAAAATAAAACCACCAAGTTGGATTGTTATTATGGTGACTTTCAAAATAAAACTACCAAGTCCAGGAGAAAATGGACTGGGAGTCATGACGCCCCAGAGGACATATGGTTGGTATTGTCCAACTACTGAGCATGTGCAGAAGAAGATCTTTTCAAAAAGCTCAGTCTTCAGTGTCTCCAGGCTCTGTTGTGTCTCCAGGCTCTGTTGTGTCTCCAGGCTCTGTTGTGTCTCCAGGCTCTTCAATGTCTCCAGGCTCTTCAGTGTCTCCAGGCTCTGTTCTGTCTCCAGGCTCTTCAGTGTCTCCAGGCTCTTCAGTGTCTCCAGGCTCTGTTGTGTCTCCAGGCTCTTCAGTGTCTCCAGGCTCTGTTGTGTCTCCAGGCTCTTCAGTGTCTCCAGGCTCTGTTGTGTCTCCAGGCTCTTCAGTGTCTCCAGGCTCTGTTGTGTCTCCAGGCTCTGTTGTGTCTCCAGGCTCTTCAGTGTCTCCAGGCTCTGTTGTGTAAACGAGGCTCCAGACTAGTTTTTTTAAAACATCAGCAGAAGGTGGCAAGTTCTGGTTTAGGTTAGCATTAGCATTAGCATTAGCAGCTTGACGTGTGTTTAAGGTCATCAACTCCCCGGACAGCAGCAGGTTTGGGTCCATTAGAACCTCCGTCAGGCTGAATTGACTGCAAACGAGCTGCTGTGAAAAACCTCCATCAGCTGGGTGGGGGCGTCCAGTAGGAGAGGCCAGCTGTCCCCCACAGGAAGCTGGACTGAACCTTCATCAGCTGGGTGGGGGCATCCAGTAGGAGAGGCCAGCTGTCCCCCACAGGAAGCTGGACTGAACCTCCATCAGCTGGGTGGGGGCGTCCAGTAGGAGAGGCCAGCTGTCCCCCACAGGAAGCTGGACTGAACCTCCATCAGCTGGGTGGGGGCGTCCAGTAGGAGAGGCCAGCTGTCCCCCACAGGAAGCTGGACTGAACCTCCATCAGCTGGGTGGGGGCGTCCAGTAGGAGAGGCCAGCTGTCCCCCACAGGAAGCTGGACTGAACACAGTGAAAGTGGATTTTCCTGTGATTGAACACGTCGGTGCTCATTGTGTTGCTGAACCACACCTCCTGAGGCGATGGAGGGAGACCTCGTACCTGTGTGTGTGTGTGTGTGTGTGTGTGTGTGTGTGTGTGTGTGTGTGTGTGTGTGTGTGTGTGTGTGTGTGTGTGTGTGTGTGTGTGTGTGTGTGTGTGTGTGTGTGTGTGTGTGCGCGCGCCAGGGGCCGAGTGTTGAACCCGCTCATGTCCAGGCACGTCTCTGTGTCCCACAGTTGGCTTCTGTAATTAGGCTCTGGGAGGGTATGATGCCCCCCCCCCCCCCCCCCCCCCCCCCCCGTTGCCTCCAGATGCTGACTGAGTCCAGTTGCACAGTAACTGATGGTGGGGACAAGTGGAGGGACAAGTGGAGGGACAGAAATGGACGGGACAGATTTGCACGGCTGGAAATGGGGAGTCCAGATGTTAGTGATGCTGTTGGCCTGACGACCTCCTGATGTTTACTGATGTGCTGCTTTATGAAAACACTCAGCCTCCGTCACTGTGTCCATGGTGGAAGTGCTGCACCACCCTGGTAGTAACTCGTAGCTCTGCTCATGCTCAGTAGAGCCAATCAGAACAAAGGTTCCTCTGTGGCTCACAGTCCATATTCTCCTGGACTTGGTACTTTTATTTTGACAGTCACAGTAATAAGGAGGAGGAACCTGCCTTTATAAAACCGAACGATGGTTTTGCAGTTTCACTATCAATCATCCACCCTTAATGTTCTCTGCTGCAACAACCAACAGCGCCACCCTGTGGCCCGGCAGGCTCACTACACCATTTTCTGCGTTTCTGTGGAAACACACTTCATTTTCAAAATGTTGTTGTGAGTTCAAGAAGCTGCTCTGAAAGTAAAATGTGTTTTATTTTGAAACGGGAGTGAAACTCCTTCATCTGCACCCAAATTCAATCAACAAGCTGAATGAAAGAATAAAGAGGTAAACGCAGGCTCCTGACAGGCACCTGCCCCCTCCTGCCCTGTCCACCCTGTGGCTCCGCCCCCATGATGGAACCTGATCGGGGGGGGGGGGGGGGGGGGTCCGTCTTTTGTGAGAAAGTCTTCAAAGCGCCGGCCCTCCTGTTTGTCCAGCCAGCTCTTTGTAACGTATCCTCCACTGTCATTTGGACTCTTTTAATTTTAGGCAGGGCTATTATTGCCCCCACATACCCCCGGGCTTTGTGTGCAGCGGCAGGGTCAGGTTGGAACTGTCCCCCCACCCTCCTCCACATGTTGGTGGTACTAATGGATCAGTGAGCAGAGCGCCCGCCTCCCACTGAGAAGCCACACAGCCAATCGTGTTGGAGAACCCTCTGGGAACTTTACTACCACATACTAACTCAGAGTTACTTTACTTATTGAACAAACATGACAAACAAACAAACAAACAAACAAACAAACAAACAAACAAACAAACAAACAAACAAAACTGTATAAAAACAACAACGGAGAATTCACTGGACTTTTTCTTCACTTTGGTCTTTAAATTAATCAGAAGGAACATTTAGAGTTTAGTGACGATATTCAGAGCAGCAATGAAATTCTACAACATTGTTCTACCGCCATCGTTCTACAAACTGGAACCTTCAGCTCTCCTCCAGGAGAATCAGCCCAGCTGTTCTAGAACATTCTAGAACATTCTAGAACATTCTAGAACATTCGCTCAGTCACCTCCACCTCCACCTAACCCTAACCCTCCCCTGTGGAGTTGGAACAAAAACCTTTTTAAGTTCCTGTTCTAAAGGTTCCATTTTGCCATTTAATCATCAACGTATGAAAAAGATAATCAAGACAAAGCAACACAGAAATGTTGTGGCCTAAGATATTAATTGGACGGATTTTCAGGTAAATAGAATCTTGATGTATTATTTTGTTTTCGCTCCATCCAGAGTTCATGATCGTTTCTCAGGTGAACTTCAACACAATCAACTCAAATAGAAGCCGTTTCTCTGCTTTAATACCTTTTATGTTCCAAATTCATTGCAAAAAGACGGATTGTTCTTTGCTGACGACGGACCTGAGCTCAGACGGAACGTTCTCTGTGTTCTTGAGTGAATTCAACTTTAAGAAAAGCCTGGAGCTCTGGAGACAGGCTGGACGACAGGCTGGAGACAGGCTGGAGACAGGCTGGAGACAGGCGGGACGACAGGCGGGACGACAGGCTGGACGACAGGCTGGAGACAGGCTGGAGACAGGCGGGACGACAGGCTGGACGACAGGCGGGACGACAGGCTGGACGACAGGCTGGAGACAGGCTGGAGACAGGCTGGACGACAGGCGGGACGACAGGCTGGACGACAGGCTGGAGACAGGCTGGAGACAGGCGGGACGACAGGCGGGACGACAGGCGGGACGACAGGCTGGAGACAGGCTGGAGACAGGCTGGAAACAGGCGGGACGACAGGCTGGAGACAGGCTGGAGACAGGCGGGACGACAGGCGGGACGACAGGCTGGACGACAGGCTGGAGACAGGCTGGAGACAGGCTGGACGACAGGCTGGAGACAGGCGGGACGACAGGCTGGACGACAGGCGGGACGACAGGCGGGACGACAGGCTGGACGACAGGCGGGACGACAGGCTGGACGACAGGCTGGAGACAGGCTGGAGACAGGCTGGAGACAGGCGGGACGACAGGCTGGACGACAGGCGGGACGACAGGCTGGACGACAGGTGGGACGACAGGCTGGACGACAGGCTGGAGACAGGCTGGACGACAGGCGGGACGACAGGCTGGACGACAGGCTGGAGACAGGCTGGACGACAGGCGGGACGACAGGCTGGAGACAGGCTGGAGACAGGCGGGACGACAGGCGGGACGACAGGCTGGAGACAGGCTGGAGACAGGCTAGAGACAGGCTGGAGACAGGCTGGAGACAGGCTGGAGACAGGCGGGACGACAGGCTGGAGACAGGCTGGAGACAGGCTAGAGACAGGCTGGAGACAGGCGGGACAGGGGGGCAGGGGGCAGGAGGCAGGTAGCAGGGGGCGGCTCAGCGGAGCTCCAGCGCTGACGAGGAAAAGCTGCGTTTGTCTCATGTTAGCGGCTGCGCGGCTACCTGAGCTTTGTAAACAACAGAACCTCGCCATGTTTCTGAACCAGAACCGACGACCACGTTCTTCAACATTCCAACTTTAAAACACATTTTTAACATGTATTTGGAAGGATCTATAAAAACTATGAAAGTACTGACTTTTTCTTTTCCTTTTATTCATTTATATTTTCTGTTTTTCTACCATAATTAGATTTCAGGAACATTCACAAGGTTCTAGATCATCAGTGCAGCCGAGGTTCTACTATTCCTCATCCTGGAATCTTCACCGAGCCGCTGTTATTGAACATCGTACAGCTTTAGCCGAGCCGCTGTCCTTCGGGGACATTAGATCCTGTTTGAGGCCATTTTGTTTCCCGACGTTAGCAGAGCCGCTGTCCTCCAGCAGCATTTTAAACATTAGCTTAGCTGCTATCATTACATGTTGTCGGACAATAGCTCGTCTGATAAAATCCATATTTCAATACATCCTCACGAAGAACATTAGGAAACGTTCCACATTCTGGAACGTTTCCAGTGAAAATCGTTTCCTTCTTTTCACACAGCAACATTAGTTAGCATGACAGGCTACCTGGCGCTGTTTGCTTCATAATGAAAAGTCACTCACGTTACTCTGGTTGTAAATATTCAGTCATTTAAATGAGAAGAATCTAAACTGAAGCGTGTCGGATCAATACAAGTTAATGTGGAATAAACAAGCGGGTATTTCGGCCCGAACAGTGAAGCTAAAGGCTAAAAGGGCTAAAAGGAACAGAACGCAGGAGAGGATTCATGTTTGGCTGAAATCCAACCTGCTGGACAGGAAGTCAACGTTTTGGAGCAGAAGTGAGGCGACAAAACAATAAACAGGTTGATTCAACCTGCAGCCTGGAAATGAAAAGAGAAAAGATCCTCCTGAGGGAGAAGAACTCTTCTCTCAGTCCACTAAACACTCAATTCCTGAGAACTTAGTTCATGATCCAGGATGGAAGGAAAACAACATGGCGGCACGTTAAGGCTCAAACTGCTCCTGGTATTAATGTTGAACCTTCACAGGAAACCAGCAGGTTTAATGACGTCACAGAATATTTCACTTTATAGACCATTAGGAAAATAAAGGTTTGACATGGTGCCCATTCTGCAACTTCTCTCACTAAAACAATATTCTTATTATTATTATGATCGTCTCCGGCTTCGTTCACGCCTCCATGTTTTCTAGTGAAAACAGGAAACTTCCACTCTCAGTCACTGAAAACGCAATTTGGTGACAACGGCTCCTGAAGGTGGAACTTTTTGAAAACTCTTCGACTCCGTCTTCATGGAAACAGGGAGGAGACGCACCTACTGTTGTAAAAGTACAACTGCAGTTCTCAGGGTTGATGTGGCAAAGCATTGTGGGTAATTCCTTAACTAAGGAGGGAATTACTGCAGGTAACGTGGCTGAAATACCTGAGAGATTAAACACTTCAAAATCACATAATGATTGAGAAAATACAGATTATTGGACCAGAGTTATTGTTTGTTCTTTTAACTTTATTTTCTTCATGTTTTAGTGAAGTCCAGCTTTTGTTTTGTCGGGTTTTATCATTTCAAACGAGGCGGCAGACTGCTAGTAATGCTCCGTCTACCGGCTGCTCTATGTGCCGTGACAAGTAGAAATCATTCCCTTGGTTGAATTTGTCCAGAACGAGGAAACAAACAAGGAAACAAACAAGGAAACAAACAAGGGAACAAACGAGGAAACAAACGAGGAGACAAACGAGGAGACAAACGAGGAAACAAACAAGGAAACAAACAAGGAAACAAACGAGGAAACAAACAAGGAAACAAACGAGGAGACAAACGAGGAAACAAATGAGGAAACAAACAAGGAAACAAACAAGGGAAAAAACGAGGAAACAAACAAGGAAACAAACAAGGAAACAAACGAGGAAACAAACAAGGAAACAAACAAGGGAAAAAACGAGGAAACAAACGAGGAAACAAACGAGGAAACAAACGAGGAAACAAACAAGGAAACAAATGAGGGAACAAACAAGGAAACAAACAAGGAAACAAACGAGGAAACAAACAAGGAAACAAACTAGGGAACAAACGATGAAACAAACAAGGAAACAAACAAGGGAAAAAACGAGGAAACAAATGAGGAAACAAACGAGGAAAGAAACGAGGAAACAAACGAGGAAACAAACGAGGAAACAAACGAAGAAACAAACGAGGAAACAAACAAGGAAACAAACGAGGAAACAAACGAGGAAACAAACGAAGAAACAAACGAGGAAACAAACGAGGAAACAAACGAGGAAACAAACAAGGAAACAAACAAGGGAAAAAACGAGGAAACAAATGAGGAAACAAACAAGGAAACAAACGAAGAAACAAACGAGGAAACAAACAAGGAAACAAACAAGGGAAAAAACGAGGAAACAAATGAGGAAACAAACAAGGAAACAAACGAGGAAACAAACGAGGAAACAAACGAGGAAACAAACGAAGAAACAAACGAGGAAACAAACAAGGAAACAAACGAGGAAACAAACGAGGAAACAAACGAAGAAACAAACGAGGAAACAAACGAGGAAACAAACGAGGAAACAAACAAGGAAACAAACGAGGAAACAAACGAGGAAACAAACAAGGAAACAAACGAGGAAACAAACAAGGAAACAAATGAGGGAACAAACAAGGAAACAAACAAGGAAACAAACGAGGAAACAAACAAGGAAACAAATGAGGAAACAAACAAGGAAACAAATGAGGGAACAAACAAGGAAACAAACGAGGAAACAAACGAGGAAACAAACAAGGAAACAAACGAGGGAACAAACGAGGAAACAAACAAGGAAACAAACAAGGAAACAAACGAGGAAACAAACGAGGAAACAAACAAGGAAACAAACGAGGGAACAAACAAGGAAACAAACAAGGAAACAAACAAGGAAACAAACGAGGGAACAAACAAGGAAACAAGCGAGGAAACAAACGAGGGAACAAACAAGGAAACAAACAAGGAAACAAACGAGGAAACAAACGAGGAAACAAACGAGGAAACAAACGAAGAAACAAACGAGGAAACAAACGAGGAAACAAACAAGGAAACAAACAAGGGAAAAAACGAGGAAACAAATGAGGAAACAAACAAGGAAACAAACGAAGAAACAAACGAGGAAACAAACAAGGAAACAAACAAGGGAAAAAACGAGGAAACAAATGAGGAAACAAACGAGGAAACAAACGAGGAAACAAACGAGGAAACAAACGAAGAAACAAACGAGGAAACAAACAAGGAAACAAACGAGGAAACAAACGAGGAAACAAACGAAGAAACAAACGAGGAAACAAACGAGGAAACAAACGAGGAAACAAACAAGGAAACAAACGAGGAAACAAACGAGGAAACAAACAAGGAAACAAACGAGGAAACAAACAAGGAAACAAATGAGGGAACAAACAAGGAAACAAACAAGGAAACAAACGAGGAAACAAACAAGGAAACAAATGAGGAAACAAACAAGGAAACAAATGAGGGAACAAACAAGGAAACAAACGAGGAAACAAACGAGGAAACAAACAAGGAAACAAACGAGGGAACAAACGAGGAAACAAACAAGGAAACAAACAAGGAAACAAACGAGGAAACAAACGAGGAAACAAACAAGGAAACAAACGAGGGAACAAACAAGGAAACAAACAAGGAAACAAACAAGGAAACAAACGAGGGAACAAACAAGGAAACAAGCGAGGAAACAAACGAGGGAACAAACAAGGAAACAAACAAGGAAACAAACGAGGAAACAAACGAGGAAACAAACGAGGAAACAAACGAAGAAACAAACGAGGAAACAAACGAGGAAACAAACGAGGAAACAAACAAGGAAACAAACAAGGGAAAAAACGAGGAAACAAATGAGGAAACAAACAAGGAAACAAACGAAGAAACAAACGAGGAAACAAACAAGGAAACAAACAAGGGAAAAAACGAGGAAACAAATGAGGAAACAAACAAGGAAACAAACGAGGAAACAAACGAGGAAACAAACGAGGAAACAAACGAAGAAACAAACGAGGAAACAAACAAGGAAACAAACGAGGAAACAAACGAGGAAACAAACGAGGAAACAAACGAAGAAACAAACGAGGAAACAAACGAGGAAACAAACGAGGAAACAAACAAGGAAACAAACGAGGAAACAAACGAGGAAACAAACAAGGAAACAAACGAGGAAACAAACAAGGAAACAAATGAGGGAACAAACAAGGAAACAAACAAGGAAACAAACGAGGAAACAAACAAGGAAACAAATGAGGAAACAAACAAGGAAACAAATGAGGGAACAAACAAGGAAACAAACGAGGAAACAAACGAGGAAACAAACAAGGAAACAAACGAGGGAACAAACGAGGAAACAAACAAGGAAACAAACAAGGAAACAAACGAGGGAACAAACAAGGAAACAAGCGAGGAAACAAACGAGGGAACAAACAAGGAAACAAACAAGGAAACAAACGAGGAAACAAACAAGGAAACAAACGAGGAAACAAACGAGGAAACAAACGAGGAAACAAACGAAGAAACAAACGAGGAAACAAACGAGGAAACAAACGAGGAAACAAACAAGGAAACAAACAAGGGAAAAAACGAGGAAACAAATGAGGAAACAAACAAGGAAACAAACGAAGAAACAAACGAGGAAACAAACAAGGAAACAAACAAGGGAAAAAACGAGGAAACAAATGAGGAAACAAACAAGGAAACAAACGAGGAAACAAACGAGGAAACAAACGAGGAAACAAACGAAGAAACAAACGAGGAAACAAACAAGGAAACAAACGAGGAAACAAACGAGGAAACAAACGAAGAAACAAACGAGGAAACAAACGAGGAAACAAACGAGGAAACAAACAAGGAAACAAACGAGGAAACAAACGAGGAAACAAACAAGGAAACAAACGAGGAAACAAACAAGGAAACAAATGAGGGAACAAACAAGGAAACAAACAAGGAAACAAACGAGGAAACAAACAAGGAAACAAATGAGGAAACAAACAAGGAAACAAATGAGGGAACAAACAAGGAAACAAACGAGGAAACAAACGAGGAAACAAACAAGGAAACAAACGAGGGAACAAACGAGGAAACAAACAAGGAAACAAACAAGGAAACAAATGAGGGAACAAACAAGGAAACAAACAAGGAAACAAACGAGGAAACAAACAAGGAAACAAATGAGGAAACAAACAAGGAAACAAATGAGGAAACAAACAAGGAAACAAATGAGGGAACAAACAAGGAAACAAACAAGGAAACAAACGAGGGAACAAACGAGGAAACAAACAAGGAAACAAACAAGGAAACAAACGAGGAAACAAACGAGGAAACAAACAAGGAAACAAACGAGGGAACAAACAAGGAAACAAACAAGGAAACAAACAAGGAAACAAACGAGGGAACAAACAAGGAAACAAGCGAGGAAACAAACGAGGGAACAAACGAGGAAACAAACAAGGAAACAAACGAGGAAACAAACGAGGAAACAAACAAGGAAACAAACAAGGAAACAAACGAGGAAACAAGCGAGGAAACAAACAAGGAAACAAACAAGGAAACAAACGAGGAAACAAACGAGGAAACAAACGAGGAAACAAACGAGGAAACAAACAAGGAAACAAACGAGGAAACAAACAAGGAAACAAACGAGGAAACAAACGAGGAAACAAACAAGGAAACAAACGAGGAAACAAACGAGGAAACAAACGAAGAAACAAACGAGGAAACAAACGAGGAAACAAACGAGGAAACAAACAAGGAAACAAACGAGGAAACAAACGAGGAAACAAACAAGGAAACAAACGAGGAAACAAACAAGGAAACAAATGAGGGAACAAACAAGGAAACAAACAAGGAAACAAACGAGGAAACAAACAAGGAAACAAATGAGGAAACAAACAAGGAAACAAATGAGGGAACAAACAAGGAAACAAACGAGGAAACAAACGAGGAAACAAACAAGGAAACAAACGAGGGAACAAACGAGGAAACAAACAAGGAAACAAACAAGGAAACAAACGAGGAAACAAACGAGGAAACAAACAAGGAAACAAACGAGGGAACAAACAAGGAAACAAACAAGGAAACAAACAAGGAAACAAACGAGGGAACAAACAAGGAAACAAGCGAGGAAACAAACGAGGGAACAAACAAAGAAACAAACAAGGAAACAAACGAGGAAACAAACGAGGAAACAAACAAGGAAACAAACAAGGAAACAAACGAGGAAACAAGCGAGGAAACAAACAAGGAAACAAACAAGGAAACAAACGAGGAAACAAACGAGGAAACAAACGAGGAAACAAACAAGGAAACAAACGAGGAAACAAACGACTGTTTGAACAAACCTGGGCGACTCCAATCCCACATCACAGGTAGGAACTAGTCCTTCTGCACATGCTCAGTTGAGCCAACCAGAACAGGTTCTTCTGTGGTGTCATGACTCCCAGTCCATATTCTCCTGGTACTTTTATTTTGATAGTCACCATAATAACAATCTAACTTGGTACTTTTATTTTGACAGTCACCATAACAACAATCTAACTTGGTACTTTTATTTTGACAGTCACCATAATAACAATCTAACTTGGTACTTTTATTTTGACAGTCACCATAATAACAATCTGACTTGGTACTTTTATTTTGACAGTCACCATAATAACAATCTAACTTGGTGGTCTGTCCACTAGAATGTCAGTGTTCTCATTGTTCTCTGCTGTGTGTGTGTGTGTGTGTGTGTGTGTGTGTGTGTGTGTGTGTGTGTGTGTGTGTGTGTGTGTGTGTGTGTGTGTGTGTGTGTGTGTGTGTGTGTGTGTGTGTATAGGCTTTAGACGCGCCACATTAATCAGCTGCATGTGACGTGACTTCTTGGCCCACAGTGCCCCCTGCTGGACAAATAAAGTTGCAACTGTCCAAGGTTATAAAAAAGAGCTAAAATGCTAGAATAAGTAAAGAAAATACAACTAATTTATGATTTAAAAAATGCGGACATACACAGTTCTGTCATGCACGGCCACGTGGTTCTTCTTAAAGTGTTTGGATGTGGAGGTCTATGGATGAACGAGCTGCAGTACTGTGGAAGCAGAATCCTAGACAGTTTCATCATGTACACTGTGTACTACCACAAAGAAAACCTTTAAAGTGTAAATTTAAAGGTAATTGTAGTAGTATTTTACTGGTGTGGCCACTCAGGATGACACTGGACCTCCTCCTGGAGGATTCTTTTGAAAGACAAGATCAAACCTTGTTTCTGTGCTGCTTTTATTCTTTTTATTCTATTTTTATTTT
>NC_137633.1:474333-491833 GCF_963383615.2 Lipophrys pholis | reverse complement strand
CCCGTCCCACCCAGAGCTCCGATCCAGGACTCATTTAAAGGGTTAAATCCAGAAGACAAAGAGGACGTGATTCACTGCAGATCTGGACTTCAACGGTGAGCAATGCAACAAAACAAGGTTTGGAGCTGCAGGATCAGAAAAACGTCCCCTGACAATCACCTCTACTCAGCCTGACTACGAATCCGAGGAAGAAGAGTAATAGGAAGGTGTCCCTTTCCCACGGGCTCCTGGACCCTGAGGCCGATTCCTCCAAGGCGTCCAGCAGACGGCCTGGAGGCCACGGATTAAAACAGTGGAGGGAGTCTGAAGGCACTTTTCACTTCAAGCTCCTGTCGCTGCTGTTCTCCAGGCAGAGGGTCCAGGCTGTTGCTCTTCTGAGGTAGAGGGAGCCGCTCATGGACACCAAGGAGCAGATGTTCCTTTTACGTCAAAGGATAAGACTTGAAAACACCAGGTCACGATTCTTTCTGTATTTCAACATGTCAGAGGCTTCAAATTCAGAATGAGCATCACGTAATTCAGTTTTCTTTTCTTGGAGCTCCAGAGCTGTGGACCCGTTCTCCGATCGTTGACTTCAGCAACATGCAGGACAGGAGGCCTCTGAAGAACCCTTCTGTGTCCTAGACCATAACAGACCATAACAGACCATAACGGACCATAACGGACCATAACAGACCATAGCCCACCATAACGTACAGTACCATAACGTACAGTACCATAACGTACCATGACATACCATAACGGATCGTTCCATTCCATACTGCACAGTGGAAAAGAAGCTCAAGTTACCATTAAACCAGTTCAGACCAGTTCTAGTCCTAGTCCTAGTCCTTGTTGCTATTAGAAGCGTGGATCCAGAGCAGAGCATTACAGGACCGGCTGTGTTTTCAGTTGGACTGGACCCGTTCCGACTCTACTTCAGGTCGACATGCATTATTAAGAGCTGCCTCTCCTCTGAAAGTGCCGGCGCTGTGTCCAATGAATAAATTGTGATGGCAAATAGGATGCGAGTGAGAAGTGGGTCAGAACGACTGGGTTCAATGTGACTCAGCACCGTCGCTCCCTCTCACTCACAAACACACTCCGTCCATTAAAAGCTCCCAGCATTGAGATGCTGGGCCTGTAGCAGCTCCTCGTCCTCCCATGTCTCCGTTCCTGCATCTCTTTTTCACCCACATGTAGAATTGTACCTCCTCTTAACGGTTCCATCAGTCCCAAATGTCCAGGAGTCCTTGGCACGTCGGTGTGGACCTGGACGGACTCTTTCACATGGCTTTGAGAGGTTTTAGTGCGGCGACACGTTCAATCATTGTCAACCCCCTCAGTTTGTCGAGCTGAACCGCTGCACCACGTCAGGAACAACTCCACCCTGGAGAGGCTGAGATCTGCTGCTCCGACGAGACGATAGACGTCTGCAGGACGAGATGATTAATGTCTCTCAGGATGTCATGTGCCCACATTCTGACATTTCAGGACAAACAGCTCGAGGCTCATTCGGAGCAGAAGTTTCATTCCAGCCTTCTGTATCGTCTGCAGTCTGACGGGTTCATTAGGAAGCTTTGTCAGACGCAGGAATCATTTTGGAAACTTGATTTATTGTGAAATACATATTCAGTGTTCTGGACTATAAGTCGCACTTTATTTAGATGATCATGAGACTTTTATTAAGAAGTGACAGATATGGTAACATACCGGTACATACCATTTTCGACCACTAGATGTCACTGTGACAGCAGAAAGCTGCTACAGTACCACAGAAAAACAAATCACTTCTTGATTTGACTGAAGTAGGATTATAGACATATTTCCTGTCTGTATTGTGCTTTTTTTCTTTGATCTATAGTCCATAAAATACAAAAATAGCCGCACTGTGATAAGTAATGCAGTTAGTTCACCTCAGGCTAAACCTCACTGTCTTCTGCGCTCGTCCTCTGGGACGTAGTGGAACGTTTCCTTGCTTCACAGTTTTTGCATGACAACAGTTTGAAAAAAAGACACACGATCACATAAAACCACATTTATCAGTGAAGAACGTGCAGCTGTCACCACTTCTAGAAACAAAAATGCATTTTTTTTAAAAATATATCAATCTAAACTCTGAGTCAGATTACATCTCTCAACAGACCTCCAGACCTCCAGACCTCCAGGCCTCCAGACCTCCGGGCCTCCAGACCTCCAGACCTCCAGACCTCCAGACCTCCAGACCTCCGGGCCTCCAGACCTCCAGACCTCCAGACCTCCAGACCTCCGGGCCTCCAGACCTCCAGACCTCCAGACCTCCGGGCCTCCAGACCTCCAGACCTCCGGGCCTCCAGACCTCCAGACCTCCAGACCTCCAGACCTCCGGGCCTCCAGGCCTCCAGGCCTCCGGAGGCCCAGAGGCCCGGGGTTCAGACCTCCAGACCTCCAGACCTCCGGGCCTCCAGACCTCCAGACCTCCGGGCCTCCAGACCTCCAGACCTCCAGACCTCCAGACCTCCAGACCTCCAGACCTCCGGGCCTCCAGGCCTCCAGGCCTCCGGAGGCCCAGAGGCCCGGGGTTCAGACCTCCAGACCTCCAGACATCTAGACCTCCAGACCTCCAGACCTCCAGACCTCCAGACCTCTAGACCTCCAGACCTCCGGACCTCCAGACATCTAGACCTCCGGGCCTCCAGACTGGATCTGTCCTGTCCTGTCCTGAGCATCTGTTAAGGCACGAGCTCCCCTCCATGCCCCCCCCTCCTGCTGAGTTCCCAGCAGATGTGTCATTTAACACTTGACTCTCCTGCAGGAGACAAAAGGAGGCGGGGCCAGTCAGAGTGACCCTGCCTCTCTCTGACCTCTGACCTCTGACCTCCTCCATAGAGAAGCACACTTCTTATTTCGGCGGCGATTTTCTCCAGGAATGGAAGCAGTGGGACAGACGCGGTGTGCTCCGAGCCAATCAGAGCGCAGCGTTGAAGGAGTCTGACGCTACGTAAGTAAACTGCTCAAAGTTTTAGTGGAACATCAGACGTTCTGCTGGAACGTCTTTCATCTCCATGGTCACTCATGGAATATTTCTTCAAAGGATTAATGGTTGGATGGATGGATGGATGGATGGATGGATGGATGGATGGATGGATGGTTGGATGGATGGATGGATGGATGGTTGGATGGATGGATGGATGGATGGATGGATGGATGGATGGGTTGTGAGGCAGTATGTTGTGAGGTAAATAAAAACAAAAAGACTAAAACACTGGTTGTTTCTAATATTTCCTCTGGTTCCCTGCAGTCTGACAGACCCGCAAAGTTTTGAAAACAATGTCACTGAAAATGAAGAACAATGAGTTCTAAACACGGGGAGAACATTCTAGTGGACAGACCACCAAGTTATTATGGTGACTGTCAAAATAAAACCACCAAGTTGGATTGTTGTTACGGTGACTGTCAAAATAAAACTACCAAGTTGGATTGTTGTTACGGTGACTGTCAAAATAAAACTACCAAGTTGGATTGTTGTTTCCACACATCCACGTTCTCCTCTCCTGCTTCAGGCATCTTGTTGCCCCTCCCTCCTTCTTTAATTGCCCCCTCGATTGCTCCTTGCTGTGTCTAGTTTGCCCTCTCTCTCTGTGGTTCTACTTTCTACTTTCTGTGTTTCTAGTTGCGGGACGTTGCGGGACGTTGCAGGACGTTGCAGGACGTTGCGGGACGTTGCGGGACGTTGCAGGACGTTGCAGGACGTTGCGGGACGTTGCGGGACGTTGCGGGACGTTGCGGGACGTTGCGGGACGTTGCGGGACGTTGCAGGACGTTGCAGGATGTCACTCGTCGTTTTCACAGCGTTGCCATGGAAACATCCAACGTTTCTGGAACGGTGAAACGTTGCTTAACGGAGCCGAAATACCCTCGATTGAAAATACGATTGTTCCAGGATCCAGAGCAGCCGGAGCAGAAAACGTCTTCACGAGGCTGAAGAGCGTCAGAGAGCAGCAGCGGCGTTTCCCTGTTCGTGAAGCAGAAGACCATAAGATGAGACGCCATTAAACTTTATTGATCCCTGAAGGGAAACGCAGCCGTCAACAGACGAGCAGATCAGACAACCGAGACCAGGAAGGTAATAAGGACTGAAATATCAAACACAATAAACCCAGGAACTAATATTCTTAATGAGCGTCTCATGTTGTCTTCGTCTCCAGAGGGTACAATGGGATTTCTTTATGATCTTAATCGTCTCAATATTGTGAACAAAGAGGAGATAAACAAGTGTCACTCTCACTTCAGTTCCTTTAGACCTGAAGTCAACAAATAAACCGGTTCTGATAGAACTAGCTCAACCCTCCAGAGTTACCGGTTCCTGCTGAGAACGTCTGACCTTCTGTGTTCCTGTTCTTCTGTTCCATTGATATGATGGAGACTCTGAAACACAACTCTGAAACACAACTCTGAAAACAGCTGAAACGCTAGTCCTGGTCCTGGTCCTGGTCCTGGTCACCACGCTGGTAGTAACTAGTAGTTCTGCACATGCTCAGTAGAGCCAATCAGAACAAAGTTTCTTCCGTGGTGTCATGACTCCCAGTTCATCTTCTCCTGGACTGTCAAAATAAAAGTACCAAGTTGGATTGTTATTCTGGTGACTGAGGAAACATTGTTCTGATTGGCTCGACTGAGTGTGTGCAGAAAAACTAGACCAGGACCAGGACCAGGACCAGGACCAGGACCAGGACCAGGACCAGGACCAGGACCAGTGTCTACCAGGAGACGGAGCGTTTTCAAAAAGTGTCTCTGAGCTTCAAACACTCGGACAGGTTAGTTTCCTGTGGTTGTGGATCAGCGAGGCGTCGGTTTGCTTCCCGACTCCAACCTGGTACATGACAACTCTCATCCCTCAGAACTATCAGAAAACTATCAGAACTATCAGAACTATCAGAACTATCAGAACTATCAGAACTTCCTGAAGTGAACATTTAAAAGTTGTGTCTGTTGTGAAACTCAAGCTGTTGAAAGCCACGGCAGTAACCTGAGACGAGCTGCAGCCAGCCTCCGTACTGGAGCACAGGAAGACATTTGAATGAACCCCAGAGGACAGACTCATTAAAAATGGCTGAATAGGAGTTGGGACGGTAAAGGAAAGGACAGGATATGATCCAGATTTACCGGAAAGCAGGATCTTTAAATAAAGATGCTCCTGCAGCGACTGTGAGTCGGCGCCAGACTCACTGGGAGAATCTCTGTTTCTGGATCCAGGCTGATGGAGCTGCTCGGGGCTCCACTCTCCTCCACCTTCGTCTTCCAGGAGTGAAACGTCTTTCTATCAGCATGCAGGAGATGTTGGGTTGGTCCCTGCAGCTGCTGACCCTCCACACACTGTCCTGTCCTGCAAACAGCAACGGGTGGAGAAGATGAGCAGGTGGAGTGACGGAGCTCTGCTCTGCTGCAAAGGATTTATGTAGTATAAAGTCCTTCTGTGGTTTCATCTCCTCTTCATACAATTTATTGTTTTATCAAAATCATACATTTGTTCCAAGTTAGGACTGAATGCTGAGTAATGAAATCTGCAGATGAACATGGAAACCTGCAGCGTTCGTATGAGTGGAGACAAGATGTCCTCAGCCACCGAGACAAACCAGCAGAACCTGTTTGTCTCTGAAATTATGAAGCAGAAACTGCAGGAACAAAGTACAACACACACACACACACACACACACACACACACACACACACACACACACACACACACACAATAATAATAATAATAATAATAATAATAATAACCTGAATGATCTTGGCTCTTATTTTTCACCGTTCCAACGTTCCATAGTGACTTTCTGCTCCTTTCACTTTATTTCTGGACGTGTCTGAATCAAAAGCTTCAACATGGAGGAATGGAGGTGTAGAATGATAGAACTGCTCTACAGCCGTTTCCATGGTAACCTAGGTAACCACTCTGATTAAAGTTCTCTTTCACATGAAGCCATTTTCATTTCCAGTAGTTTGTAGTTTGTTTAGTAGTTCCTGAGGAACCAGAAGTCTGGCTTCATTATAAAGAAGTTCTGTGGAGCGTCTCGGAGCGGAGCGCCCCCTGCTGCCTCCCCCTGCCTTGCTCAGCGGCTGCAGCTCCTCAGCCGGCGGTCAGAAGGTGAAACAAGACCAGGAGGTGGAGGTAGTTAGAATCATGTCACCATGAAAAGGGTGAAAAATAAACCACAAAGGAAAACTGCTTCTGAATTCTACCTGACGGAGCTGACTGACAGGTGGAGCTCTGCAGCATCTCCAGAGCCGCGGCTCCGCCAACACAGATTAAATGATTCCGTTCCCTCGTATTATTACCTTCAGGGAACCACTTATTATATCGTTACCTCAAGTTATTTTTATTTTTTTCTCTGTAACCACTCTGGGGCTCCGTGTTCGCTGGAGTTTCCAGAAAGACGGTTCAACCTCACTTCCTCCTAGTAGGTAGAGATAACTCCAGAGATACCTCCAGAGGTACCTCCAGAGATACCTCCAGAGATACCCCCAGAGATACCCCCAGAGATAACTCCAGAGATACCTCCAGAGATAACTCCAGAGATACCTCCAGAGATACCTCCAGAGATAACTCCAGAGATAACTCCAGAGATACCTCCAGAGATACCTCCAGAGATAACTCCAGAGATAACTCCAGAGATAACTCCAGAGGTACCTCCAGAGATACCTCCAGAGATAACTCCAGAGATACCTCCAGAGATAACTCCAGAGGTACCTCCAGAGGTACCTCCAGAGATACCTCCAGAGATAGCTCCAGAGGTACCTCCAGAGATACCTCCAGAGATAACTCCAGAGATACCTCCAGAGATAACTCCAGAGGTACCTCCAGAGATACCTCCAGAGATAACTCCAGAGATACCTCCAGAGATAACTCCAGAGATAACTCCAGAGATAGCTCCGCCCCCAGCTGATGACACGTTGGTCCCAGTCTGGCTCTTCTGGTCCAGCTATGAAGGGGGACCAGCGTAGCAGCAGTTAGCCCCTGATAGGCCGGGGCTTTGGCAGTGGAAAGACAAAGAACTGGTGCTAAGTCTGGTCCTGGACCAGAACTAGAACCTGGTTCTTTCCGGTGGAAAAGCCCCCTGGAAGAGGTTTAATTCATCCCAGTCACATGGTTCTGGATATCGATCAATTGATGATGGTTAGATAAAGTGTTAAATCCTTAATGAATAAAATTCTGGGACATTTATAGAAAACATTCAAAAACGTCTATCTCGCTGCCTGCGCTAGCTGTTAGCATTAGCATTGACCTCATTTGTTCAAATTTCGTGAAACAGCTTCTTCAAAATGAAAAAAGACTTTTTACTCAGGGAAACTTGAAAGAATAGGTAGAGAAGGTTTCTGCAATGAAGCACGGAGCAGTTTGGTTAATTGGAGGTCGTTTGTTGTGTTTCAGTCGTTTGTTGTGTTTCAGTCGTTCGTTGTGTTTCAGTCGTTTGTTGTGTTTCAGTCGTTCGTTGTGTTTCAGTCGTTCGTTGTGTTTCAGTCGTTTGTTGTGTTTCAGTCGTTTGTTGTGTTTCAGTCGTTCGTTGTGTTTCAGTCGCTTGTTGTGTTTCAGTCGTTCGTTGTGTTTGAGTCGTTTGTTGTGTTTCAGTCGTTCGTTGTGTTTCAGTCGTTTGTTGTGTTTCAGTCGTTCGTTGTGTTTGAGTCGTTTGTTGTGTTTCAGTCGTTCGTTGTGTTTCAGTCGTTCGTGTTTCAGTCGTTCGTTGTGTTTCAGTCGTTTGTTGTGTTTCAGTCGTTCGTTGTGTTTCAGTCGCTCGTTGTGTTTCAGTCGTTCGTTGTGTTTCAGTCGCTCGTTGTGTTTCAGTCGCTCGTTGTGTTTCAGTCGTTCGTTGTGTTTCAGTCGCTCGTTGTGTTTCAGTCGTTCGTTGTGTTTCAGTCGCTCGTTGTGTTTCAGTCGTTCGTTGTGTTTGAGTCGTTCGTTGTGTTTCAGTCGCTCGTTGTGTTTCAGTCGCTCGTTGTGTTTCAGTCGCTCGTTGTGTTTCAGTCGTTCGTTGTGTTTCAGTCGTTCGTTGTGTTTGAGTCGTTTGTTGTGTTTCAGTCGTTCGTTGTGTTTCAGTCGTTTGTTGTGTTTCAGTCGTTCGTTGTGTTTGAGTCGTTTGTTGTGTTTCAGTCGTTCGTTGTGTTTCAGTCGTTCGTGTTTCAGTCGTTCGTAGTGTTTCAGTCGTTTGTTGTGTTTCAGTTGCTCGTTGTGTTTCAGTCGTTTGTTGTGTTTCAGTCGTTCGTTGTGTTTCAGTCGCTCATTGTGTTTCAGTCGTTCGTTGTGTTTCAGTCGCTCGTTGTGTTTCAGTCGTTCGTTGTGTTTCAGTCGCTCGTTGTGTTTCAGTCGTTCGTTGTGTTTGAGTCGTTCGTTGTGTTTCAGTCGCTCGTTGTGTTTCAGTCGCTCGTTGTGTTTCAGTCGTTCGTTGTGTTTCAGTCGCTCGTTGTGTTTGAGTCGTTCGTTGTGTTTCAGTCGCTCGTTGTGTTTCAGTCGTTCGTTGTGTTTCAGTCGCTCGTTGTGTTTCAGTCGTTTGTTGTGTTTCAGTCGCTCGTTGTGTTTCAGTCGCTCGTTGTGTTTCAGTCGCTCGTTGTGTTTCAGTCGTTTGTTGTGTTTCAGTCGCTCGTTGTGTTTCAGTCGCTCGTTGTGTTTCAGTCGTTCGTTGTGTTTCAGTCGCTCGTTGTGTTTCAGTCGCTCGTTGTGTTTCAGTCGTTCGTTGTGTTTCAGTCGCTCGTTGTGTTTCAGTCGCTCGTTGTGTTTCAGTCGTTCGTTGTGTTTCAGTCGTTCGTTGTGTTTCAGTCGCTCGTTGTGTTTCAGTCGCTCGTTGTGTTTCAGTCGTTCGTTGTGTTTCAGTCGCTCGTTGTGTTTCAGTCGCTCGTATTTCAGTCGTTCGTTGTGTTTCAGTCGTTCGTTGTGTTTCAGTCGTTCGTTGTGTTTCAGTCGTTCGTTGTGTTTCAGTCGCTCGTTGTGTTTCAGTTGCTCGTTGTGTTTCAGTCGTTTGTTGTGTTTCAGTCGCTCGTTGTGTTTCAGTCGCTCGTTGTGTTTCAGTCGTTCGTTGTGTTTCAGTCGCTCGTTGTGTTTCAGTCGTTCGTTGTGTTTCAGTCGCTCGTTGTGTTTCAGTCGCTCGTTGTGTTTCAGTCGTTCGTTGTGTTTCAGTCGCTCGTTGTGTTTCAGTCGCTCGTATTTCAGTCGTTCGTTGTGTTTCAGTCGTTCGTTGTGTTTCAGTCGTTCGTTGTGTTTCAGTCGTTCGTTGTGTTTCAGTCGCTCGTTGTGTTTCAGTCGTTCGTTGTGTTTCAGTCGCTCGTTGTGTTTCAGTCGTTCGTTGTGTTTCAGTCGTTCGTTGTGTTTCAGTCGCTCGTTGTGTTTCAGTCGTTCGTTGTGTTTCAGTCGTTCGTTGTGTTTCAGTCGTTCGTTGTGTTTCAGTCGCTCGTTGTGTTTCAGTCGTTCGTTGTGTTTCAGTCGTTCGTTGTGTTTCAGTCGTTCGTTGTGTTTCAGTCGCTCGTTGTGTTTCAGTCGTTCGTTGTGTTTCAGTCGTTCGTTGTGTTTCAGTCGCTCGTTGTGTTTCAGTCGCTCGTTGTGTTTCAGTCGTTCGTTGTGTTTCAGTCGTTCGTTGTGTTTCAGTCGTTCGTTGTGTTTCAGTCGCTCGTTGTGTTTCAGTCGTTCGTTGTGTTTCAGTCGTTCGTTGTGTTTCAGTCGCTCGTTGTGTTTCAGTCGCTCGTTGTGTTTCAGTCGTTCGTTGTGTTTCAGTCGCTCGTTGTGTTTCAGTCGCTCGTATTTCAGTCGTTCGTTGTGTTTCAGTCGTTCGTTGTGTTTCAGTCGTTCGTTGTGTTTCAGTCGTTCGTTGTGTTTCAGTCGCTCGTTGTGTTTCAGTCGTTCGTTGTGTTTCAGTCGCTCGTTGTGTTTCAGTCGTTCGTTGTGTTTCAGTCGTTCGTTGTGTTTCAGTCGCTCGTTGTGTTTCAGTCGTTCGTTGTGTTTCAGTCGTTCGTTGTGTTTCAGTCGTTCGTTGTGTTTCAGTCGCTCGTTGTGTTTCAGTCGTTCGTTGTGTTTTAGTCGTTCGTTGTGTTTCAGTCGCTCGTTGTGTTTCAGTCGCTCGTTGTGTTTCAGTCGCTCGTTGTGTTTTAGTCGTTCGTTGTGTTTCAGTCGCTCGTTGTGTTTCAGTCGCTCGTTGTGTTTCAGTCGCTCGTTGTGTTTCAGTCGTTCGTTGTGTTTCAGTCGTTCGTTGTGTTTCAGTCGTTCGTTGTGTTTCAGTCGTTCGTTGTGTTTCAGTCGCTCGTTGTGTTTCAGTCGTTCGTTGTGTTTCAGTCGTTCGTTGTGTTTCAGTCGCTCGTTGTGTTTCAGTCGCTCGTTGTGTTTCAGTCGTTCGTTGTGTTTCAGTTGCTCGTTGTGTTTTAGTCGTTCGTTGTGTTTCAGTTGCTCGTTGTGTTTCAGTCGTTCGTTGTTTCAGTCGTTTGTTGTGTTTCAGTCGCTCGTTGTGTTTCAGTCGTTTGTTGTGTTTCAGTCGTTCGTTGTGTTTCAGTCGTTTGTTGTGTTTCAGTCGTTCGTTGTGTTTCAGTCGCTCTGAGCGCCGCTGGAATCAAACAAACACCAGAACTCAACTGAAGTTTTACATTTTTACTTGAAAAGGTTTTTGTGTAAACTTAGTGTGTAAAATGGTTAAACACCATCTAGGAAAACTCGTCGGGTATTGGCTGTCTTGTAGTACCACTTTGTACCACCAGATGGTGTCATGAGTGACTCGACTTTTCTTCCTGCTTCCAGTCGAAGAACAGAAGAAGCAGCTTCAGCTGGTTGAAACACTAAAAACTACTGAAAACTCCCGATAAGAGAAAACTCCTGAAACTCTGAACAGCGACTCACTGCTGCAGGAACCCGAGGTTCTAAAATATACCACACAGCAGAACTTTACATTTAATGACTGAATGTCTTCATGTTGACGTGTCCGACTACTTCCTACATTAGCGAGTGGAAACGCAGGAGACTACTCTCGTCTCCTGGAGAAAATCCACTCCGACTGTTACCTCGGTCCTCCGTGTTGTCCTGGTTTTCCTCTCATGTTCTCCCCACACTCATGAATATTCATGAGGAGGATATTTATGGCTGCTAATGAATCCTCTGACAAAGTCTGCTTCTCTAAATGAGGCGAGCGCCGGGAATCCAACAGCCACTAGGTGTTTGTCTCAAGGCAACGAGACAAAGAAAACCAACCATCTCTGCCTTTGAAAGGATCATTTGATGTAATAATGAAGTCTTAGAGGCTCTCCTGACCTACATAGAGCAACACTCTGACTGCTCCTGCAGCAAACGGCTGACAGGAGCAGTAACAAGGTGAAATAGAGGCAAACAAGTACAAATACATGTAAATACATCCACCTGCACAGACTAATGCAGATGTAAAGAGTTATATAGAATATTATATATAGAATATTATATATAGAATATTATATATAGAATATTTAATTTCATGTAGATGTTAATGTATCCCAAGAATCGGCTGAATGAAATAATTAGAGGAGAACAATAATGTAATACAGGATAAAATACAATGAAAATGTATTTACAAGAAGAAATATTTAGAAAATTGACTTTTTAAAAAGTAAAATAAATTGATTTAAAAGCATAAGAATATAAAAATAATTCTACAAACAATCACGATGTTATAAATAAAATGGAAAATATATAAATAATAGGAGACACATTAACATTAATACAGCATAAAATATAGTAATGAAATGTAAAAAATATAAATGAAAAAGCAAATCAAATCATAAATTACATCTCAATGAATAAATAAATAATATTCCTAATGAATACTGAGAATTCAGACAGAAGATATGAGTCATAACTAGTTTTTCCTGCTTTTTCATAGTAATAAAATATCAAATACTTAAATTAAAAGCGTTTTACAAAAACTAAAAATCTTAGTGTGATTCTGAGTTTGACTTTCTTTCTCTGGTTGCATATGAGGTATAATGCTCCACACTGCCCCCACAGGTCGTCAGGGGTACTATTCTGTGCAACACTGCCCCCACAGGTCGTCAGGGGTACTATTCTGTGCAACACTGCCCCCACAGGTCGTCAGGGGTACTATTCTGTGCGACACTGCCCCCACAGGTCGTCAGGGGTATTATTCTTTCAGCTACACATCTGCAAACATCTGCAAACGCACCAAATTCGGCGAACAGGAGGCTCCACCTACACATTCAGCACATCTGGACCTTTGGTGAAAAAGTGAGGAAGTGCAGCAGCTTCATGCAGGATCTCAGTACTTCAGGCCTGGAATGTCTGGAAGGTTTGTTTGTTTGGTTGGTTGGTTGGTTGGTTGGTTGGTTGGTTGGTTGGTTGGTTGGTTGGTTGGTTGGTTGGTTGGTTGGTTGGTTGGTTGGTTGGTTGGTTGGTTGGTTGGTTGGTTGGTTGGTTGGTTGGTTGGTTGGTTGGTTGGTTGGTTGGTTGGTTGGTTGGTTTGTTTGTTTGTTTGTTTGTTTGTTTGTTTGTTTGTTTGTTTGTTTGTTTGTTTGTTTGTTTGTTTGTTTGGTTGGTTGGTTGGTTGGTTGGTTGGTTGGTTGGTTGGTTGGTTGGTTGGTTGGTTGGTTGGTTGGTTGGTTGGTTGGTTGGTTGGTTTGTTTGTTTGTTTGTTTGTTTGGTGAGGAACTGCTCACCTGTCCAGGTAGAAGCTGTCCTCAGTGCTCAGCTGGTGGTGGTGGTGGTGGTGGTGGTGGTGGAGGTGGTGGTGGTGGAGGTGGTGGTGGTGGAGGTGGTGGTGGTGGTGGTGGTGGTGGTGGAGGTGGTGGTGGTGGTGGTGGAGCAGGTTGATCTGACGGAGCCATAAAGCTCAACAACTTGAGATTCTTCCTTTTCGCTCTGCCAGCGTTTCCACAACCTCCCAGACGTTTCTTCTCATCTGTTCTGCAAATTAATCCCTCCGCCAGCCCAAACCCCCCTCCAACCCCCCCTCCACCCCCTCCACCCCCCCCCCCCCCAAATAAATCTATTTATAGAGCTTCATTAAAGCGGCGTTGTCGCCATGGCGTCCTGCACCGACACGGCGGTAACTGGCGAGGTGAGAAAGACGGAGTTTCACTTCTGGTGAAAAAGAAGAAAAAACCTGAAGGAGCAAACTTCTGCATCGCTAATGAGGATTTGTAGAGTCAATCAGAGGCGAGGAGCAAAGCATGCTGGGAGCTGCTCATACAGGCCTGCAGACAGGCAGCAGGGGAAATTAACCCTTTAATGGCTCTGACAGTAATCAAGATACATTTACAATCAACTTTTATTTTTCAAGAATGTTCATTTATTTTCTATCGCCTCTTATCGCTTCAACTGATTTATTATTTTATCTTTTCAAATTGTGTCATTTATAAATAGATTTTTAGAATATTTACATTTTTACTAGACCTACATTCTATAGTCATGTCCTTAAATGAAATAATCAAATAATATTATTCAAAACAAATTCAGCACTTTTTGAAATGTTTTTAAAGTAAAATTATATTTATTAAACAAGACAAGAACATTTTTTAAAAAGTAATCCACAAACAAAGTGGAACATGACTTGTTTGGATTAATACAGGATCAAATATACTAATGAAATATAAAAATATAAACCAAAAACATTAAAAATTGTGAAATGTTTTTTAAGTTAAAATAAATCATATAAAAACATAAGAATTAATAAAGTACTCATTGTGAATATTGTTACTAATTCCAATTTATTTAACTCTTTTGTATGTTAATTTATTTATTATTATTGTTTTATTGCCGTTAACATATTCTGCTACTCTACATTGTGTTTGACAGTTTGAAATTTATTTTTTTGTCAATTTAATTATCATTTGTTTTACTTTTTTCATTAAATCTATTTTATTTCATATTTTTTTTTTACCTTTTTTCTATTATTCTTGTCTTCTTGTTTTCTCTCTATCACTTCCTAAATCATCTTTAAAACAGTTTAAATTGTAGAAACATTAAAGAAGTCGTTTGTGATATAAAAACTGAGGATAAGTGTCGTTTACATGTTTATGGTCTTTAATTGAGTGATAAATGTATTTACTATCACAGTTTCATGCTTGGGTTCATTTCCTGTCGTGCTTCGCAGGAGGATCCTGAACAGAGGAGCAGAACGTTACTCACTATGTAATCTGATTACACTGAGCTCAACCTGGACGAGTAGAAATCTCTGAATGAGAAAACAAACTGGAAACTGAATGTGGAAAGAAAAGAGACGGAGAGAAGAAGAAAAGCAAAGAGTCCTGAAAATGTATCCTCAAGTACAAATACTCAAACTGCATCACAGATTAGTTACTTTTGAATGTCATTTCCCTATTTACTCTGTTAGAGTATAACAGTTACACCACAGTAATCCTGGGCTTTGGGCCTGTGTTGGTGATTTGTTTATTGTTGCTCGTGTTGGTAAATATCTACATTACAAAAGTACCTCAGTAATAATGTAACTATTATACAGTAAACATTTAAAAATATTGTTGTTGAAAAACACTTAGGTATAAGTGCTAAGTTAAGTGCTGTTGTAGAAGTATTTAATTACAATGAAATATACTGTTAGATAAATACTTGTGTAATCACACTGCAAGGACTATTATTACTACGATTGTTTACGTACTACTTAAATAGTAAAATCAGGATCAGTGAAAGCACAACGCTCCGTCTCCATGGAAACACCTGAAGATGTAACTTTTCTGAAATGCCGCGAGAAGTAACTATTTCCTCTGCACATGCTCAGTAGAGCCAATCAGAACAAAGTTTCCTCTGTGATGTCATGACTCCCAGTCCATATTCTCCTGAACTTGGTACTTTTATTTTGACAGTCACTGTAATATCAATCCAACTTGGTGTTCTCCCATTGTTACTGTTTAGAGCTCATTGTTCTCTGCTGTGTGTGTGTGTGTGTGTGTGTGTGTGTGTGTGTGTGTGTGTGTGTGTGTGTGTGTGTGTGTGTGTGTGTGTGTGTGTGTGCACTGTCAGTACTAAAACTAACAACAGCGCCAACTAGTGGTCCAACATGAAAGCTACATTGTTTTCAGGGTTTCTGTAGAACATGTAGGACATCATTCTCAAAACGTTGCAGTGTAAATATGAAATGCAAAAACACTGTGTAGCTGCAACCTGAACCCCACCTCCTCCTCCACCTCCTCCTCCGCCACCACCTCCTCCTCCTCCATCACCTCCTCCTCCTCTGCCGCCACCACCTCCTCCTCCACCTCCTCCTCCTCCTCCTCCACCTCCTCCTCCTCCACCTCCTCCTCACGCACCACCACCTCCTCCTCCACCACCACCTCCTCCTCCACCTCCTCCTCCTCCTCCTCCTCACGCACCACCACCTCCTCCTCCTCCTCCTCACGCACCACCACCTCCTCCTCCACCACCACCTCCTCCTCCTCCAGAGAGAGGAGAGAGAGGAAAGAAAGGAGAAAGGAGGAGAGAGACCATAACGGACCATACCATAACGGACCATAACGGACCATACCATAACGGACCATACCATAACGGACCATACCATAACGGACCATACCATAACGGACCATACCATAACTTCAGAGACACAATAACCTGGTGAAATGATCTGACAAGCTGCCGACGCTGGAACTGTGAAGACAATCTGCTCCGTCAAACCCAATGTATTGTTTAGACATGTGACCTGAAACCTCCTCCCCTCTGATCCGGTTCGTCCTCAGAGATTCTGACTGTTTTTGTTGTTGTAGTTTGTGTGAAAAGAATAAAGTGGAGAAGCAGAATGGTGTGAAAGGACTGGGTGGTTTGGACCAGAGCAGGTAAAGAGAACTCGTATGATCAGTGAGGTTTCCAGGTTAATATGTTTTCCTTCCATGACCAGAGCTTTGCTCCACCATGGTCCACCTCCCTCACCTCGAGGCTTCGGATGGAGAGAACGAGTCTCCAACAGGAAGACGGTAAGAATAAAGAGAGGAGAAGCTTCTTCTCCTGTTTCAAGGTCGGCCCATTCCCTCTGAGGCGCTTTGGAGAAGCTCCTCCTCCCACGGCGGCGGCTTCAGAGGCGAGCAGCCGACCGGAGCAGCCGACCCGAGCAGCCGACCGGAGCAGCCGACCCGAGCAGCCGACCCGAGCAGCCGACCCGAGCAGCCGACCCGAGCAGCCGACCGGAGCAGCCGACCGGAGCAGCCGACCCGAGCAGCCGACCCGAGCAGCCGACCCGAGCAGCCGACCCGAGCAGCCGACCGGAGCAGCCGACCGGAGCAGCCGACCGGAGCAGCCGACCCGAGCAGCCGACCGGAGCAGCCGACCCGAGCAGCCGACCGGAGCAGCCGACCGGAGCAGCCGACCCGAGCAGCCGACCGGAGCAGCCGACCCGAGCAGCCGACCGGAGCAGCCGACCCGAGCAGCCGACCCGAGCAGCCGACCGGAGGACTCTGTTGTGTTTGGGTCGGTAGAAGCTGCCGGAGGCGCTGCTGGATGGAGGCGTCCCTGCAGACGGGACCCCAGCCTGGTAAACCCACCGCCCACACCCGGCCCCTGGCTCCGCCCACGCTGTCTGCTGGCTGGCGTCTGGCTGAGCGAGGAATGGAGCAACCTTCACAGCTTTTTGCTTTTTGCCCTCGGGGGGGGGTGAAAGCACACCGTGGGGAGGTTTGTGCTCCAATATGAGAATAGCAGGAATAATCTGTTTTTATTTTTAACCATGGATGAAAAGCAGCTTCCAGCTTCCAGGACGTCTGTAAACATCCTGGAGTTTGAACCTGGAACCTGGGGGATGGGGGGGGGGGGGGGGGGCAGCTCAACCCCCCAGAAAATACTCTTTCCAACACACTCGCTTTTACACTTTCTAACAACGCTCTCTCTCGTTTCCATGGAAACCGATGAAACAAAACAAAAGAACAAAAGATTAATTCTTTGCAGGAACTTTCATTCTGTAGAAGTTCATCCTCCCCCCCTCTGGAGAGAGGGAGAGGGAGAGGGGGAGAGAGGGAGAGGGAGAGGGAGAGGGAGAGGGAGAGTGAGAGGAGAGAGAGGGAGAGGGAGAGGGAGAGGGAGAGGGAGAGGGGGAGAGAGGGAGAGGGAGAGGGGAGAGAGGGAGAGGGAGAGGGGAGAGGGAGAGGGAGAGTGAGAGGGAGAGGAGGGAGAGGAGAGGGAGAGGGAGAGGGGGGAGAGAGGGAGAGGGAGAGGGGGAGAGAGGGAGAGGGAGAGGGAGAGGGAGAGGGGAGAGAGGGAGAGAGAGAGAGAGAGAGAGAGGGGAGGAGAGGGAGAGAGAGGGAGAGAGAGGGGAGAGGGGGAGAGAGGGAGAGGAGGAGGGGGAGAGAGGGAGAGGGAGAGGAGAGAGGGGAGAGGGAGAGGGGAAGAGGGAGAGGGAGAGAGAGAGAGAGGGAGGGGTAGAGAGGGAGAGGGGGAGAAGGGAGAGGGAGGAGGGGTGAGAGGGTGAGGGAGAGGGTGAGGGGGGAGAGAGGGAGAGAGGGAGAGAGAGAGGGTGGGAGGAGGGAGAGAGAGGGGAGAAGGGAGAGAGAGTGGAGGAGGGGGAGAGAGGGAGTGGGAGAGGGGGTGAGAGGG
>NC_137633.1:450831-474133 GCF_963383615.2 Lipophrys pholis | reverse complement strand
AACCCCGGCGCTCTTAATAGAGGTAGACCCCCCCTACACACACACACACACACACACACACACACACACACACACACACACACACACACACACACACAGTAAAACCTCATGGCAGAAGGGCGACACCGTGATAAAGTGTCGGGGTTAGGGTCGGGGTTAGGGTCGGGGTTAGGGTCGGGGTTAGGGTCGGGGTTAGGGTCGGGGTTAGGGTCGGGGTTAGGGTCGGGGTTAGGGTCGGGGTTAGGGTCGGGGTTAGGGTCGGGGTTAGGGTTGGGGTTAGGGTCGGGGTTAGGGTTAGGGTTAGGGTCGGGGTTAGGGTCGGGGTTAGGGTTAGGGTCGGGGTTAGGGTCAGGGTTAGGGTCGGGGTTAGGGTCGGGGTTAGGGTTGGGGTTAGGGTCGGGGTTAGGGTTAGGGTCGGGGTTAGGGTCGGGGTTAGGGTTAGGGTCGGGGTTAGGGTCGGGGTTAGGTTTAGGGTCGGGGTTAGGTTTAGGGTCGGGGTTAGGGTCGGGGTTAGGGTTGGGGTTAGGGTTAGGGTCGGGGTTAGGGTCGGGGTTAGGGTTAGGGTCGGGGTTAGGGTCGGGGTTAGGGTTAGGGTCGGGTTAGGGTCGGGGTTAGGGTCGGGGTTAGGGTTAGGGTTAGGGTCGGGGTTAGGGTCGGGGTTAGGGTTAGGGTCGGGGTTAGGGTTATTTGGCTCATTAATAACAGGGACAGCTTAATGGTGGGTCACTCCACTCCAGGTTGCTGGTTCCACTCCGCTGGTCAGTGACTCCTCTCAGTGTCACTGACCGTTTCCACCTCAGACATAAAGTAAAGACCCCCTGGTGGGCGGGGCTCGTTTCCTTTTGAAACAATAAAGCTACAATTGTTTTGATAATTAATTATTTTCCAGTTTTCTGATTAATATAGAGATTTACACATTGTGAATATTGAAAATTTATTAGACTTTCATTTCAATGTTTATTCAACGTTTTAGTTTAATACATTTGTAATCCTGTATTGTTCCTAAAATCTCTCCATTTCCAAAAATAAAATTCAATCAAAACTTAGCAGAGGCACCGAGTCAGACACTTTGATTAATGAAAACAAAACTCACCACAGAGACTCTGCAGCTCTGTTTACTCTGCCTGTCAGCCAGCCGCTCTGGGCTCCTCCTTTATGGGCCGAGAGGTGAGGCAGAGTGGTGAGGCAGAGTGGTGAGACAGAGAGGTGAGGCAGAGAGGTGAGGCAGAGAGGTGAGGCAGAGTGGTGAGGCAGAGAAGTGAGACAGAGAGGTGAGACAGAGAGGTGAGGCAGAGAGGTGAGGCAGAGAGGTGAGGCAGAGTGGTGAGACAGAGAGGTGAGACAGAGAGGTGAGGCAGAGAGGTGAGACAGCGAGGTGAGGCAGAGTGGTGAGACAGAGAGGTGAGACAGAGAGGTGAGGCAGAGAGGTGAGACAGCGAGGTGAGACAGCGAGGTGAGGCAGAGAGGTGAGGCAGAGAGGTGAGACAGAGAGGTGAGACAGAGAGGTGAGGCAGAGAGGTGAGGCAGAGTGGTGAGACAGAGTGGTGAGACAGAGAGGTGAGGCAGAGAGGTGAGGCAGAGAGGTGAGGCAGAGAGGTGAGGCACAGTGGTGAGGCAGAGAGGTGAGGCAGAGAGGTGAGGCACAGTGGTGAGGCAGAGAGGTGAGACAGAGAGGTGAGACAGAGTGGTGAGACAGAGTGGTGAGACAGAGAGGTGAGGCAGAGTTGTGAGACAGAGAGGTGAAACAGAGAGGTGAGGCAGAGAGGTGAGGCACAGTGGTGAGGCAGAGAGGTGAGGCAGAGAGGTGAGGCACAGTGGTGAGGCAGAGAGGTGAGGCAGAGAGGTGAGGCAGCACACCTTCTGGGAATCAGGTGTGTCAATGACATATAGACATTTTCACTTCACTTGTGGTCATAATGTAATGGCTGACCGGCCGGAGTGTTCCCTGTTCATGCCAGCAGATGTTTTCCAGAGCAGAACCAGAGAGCAGAACCAGAGAGCAGAACCAGAGAGCAGAACCAGAGAGCAGAAGATCTGCTTCAACACCAGAAAACACAAGGAGCCTCATAGAGTCGCTGTATGAAACCTCAGTAGGGATTGAAACTCATTTTCCTTTTCAGCGCCGCTCTGATTGGACAGGAGGAGCAGCGACCCTCATTTCTGATTCAATAGATGCAAATCCCCCCACAATGGCTGCTCTTACAGAGCGCTGAGCTACAGAGCTACTGAAGCTCCGGGTTCCAGCGTAGAGCCGCTCGGCTTCCTGACACCAGGGACGAGGAGGAATAATGGATGAATCCTTCAGGAAGAGTGAGGAGGAGTGAACAGAGGGTGAGCTGCTGGAGGAGTCTCATCTCAGAATATCACCCTGAGCATCCCCACAATGCACTGGGGCAGTCTGAGCCCCGGGCAGCTAGAGCGACCAGCTGACCAGCGGCTTCAGGAGTTAGAGCGACCAGGGGTATCAGGAGTTAGAGCGACCAGGGGTATCACGAGTTCCTCCTCCTCCTCCTCCTCCTCCTCTTCCCCCTCCTCCCCCTGCTCCCCCTCCTCCTGCTCTTCCCCCTGCTCCTCCTGCTCCTCCTCCTCTTCCTCCTCCTCCTCGTCTCCTGCTCCTCCTCCTCCTCCTCCTCCTCCTCCCCCTCCTCCTCCTCAACCTCCTCCTCCCCCTCTCCTCCCCCTCAGACACTCTGCTCCCCCTCCTCCTCCTCCTCCTCCTCCTCCTCCTCCTCCCCCTCTCCTCCCCCTCAGACACTCTGCTCCCCCTCCTCCTCCTCCTCCTCTCCTCCTCCTCCCCCTGCTCCTCCTCCCCCTGCTCCTCCTCCTCCTCCCCCTCCTCCTCCTCCTCCCCCTCTTCCCCCCTCCTCCTCAGACACTCTGCTCCTCCTCCTCCTCCTCTTCCCCCTCCTCCTCCCCCTCCTCCTCCTCCTCCCCCTCAGACATTCTGCTCCTCCTCCCCCTCCTCCTCCTCAGACACTCTGCTCCTCCTCCTCCTCTTCCCCCTCCTCCTCCTCCTCCCCCTCTTCCCCCTCCTCCTCCTCCTCCTCCTCCTCCTCAGACACTCTGCTCCTCCTCCTCCTCCTCTTCCCCCTCCTCCTCCTCCCCCTCAGACACTCTGCTCCTCCTCCTCCTCCCCCTGCTCCTCCTCCTCCTCCCCCTCTCCCCCCTCCTCCTCCTCCCCCTCCTCCTCCTCCTCCTCCTCAGACCCTCTGCTCCCCCTCCTCCTCCTCCTCAGACATTCTGCTCCTCCTCCTCCTCCTCCCCCTGCTCCTCCTCCTCCTCCCCCTCCTCCTCCTCCTCAGACACTCTGCTCCTCCTCCCCCTCCTCTTCCTCCTCCTCCCCCTCTTCCCCCTCCTCCTCCTCCTCAGACACTCTGCTCCTCCTCCCCCTCCTCCTCCTCCCCCTCCTCCTCCTCCTCAGACACTCTGCTCCTCCTCCCCCTCTTCCCCCTCCTCCTCCTCCTCAGACACTCTGCTCCTCCTCCTCCTCCCCCTCTTCCCCCTCCTCCTCCTCCTCAGACACTCTGCTCCTCCTCCCCCTCCTCCTCCCCCTCCTCCTCCTCCTCCCCCTCCTCCTCCTCTCTCTTTATTCTCTGAATTGTTTGACCCACTTCTTCCTTCTGACGGGTTTTGTTTACAGTAAACAACCTTCTTTTATTAAATTACCATTAATCAAGATTGAAAAAAAAGAAAATGCAAAAAATGTAAATGTGATGATGCATAAATATTCAGAATGAATATATGAATATATGTTTGTATGACAGAAACAGTCAGAATATAATTTCCCTGTGGATTATTATTATTATTCATTATTTACTTGTATTACAAGATTTTCCCCCGAATAGTTTCCAAAAATATGGAGAAACTTCCTCTTCCTCTTCCTCTCCTTCCTCTTCCTCCCCCCTCCTCCTCTTCCTCCTCCTCCTTTTCCTCTTCCTCCCCCTCTTCCTCTTCCTCCCCCTCCTCCTCCTCGTCCTTTTTCCTTCTCGTCTTCCATCTGCACCATGACCCTCTTAAACCTGCAGATTGTAGAGGCATAGCGTTAGATTGTAGAGGCATAGCGTTAGATTGTAGAAGCATAGCGTTAGATTGTGGAGGCATAGCGTTAGATTGTAGAAGCATAGCGTTAGATTGTAGAGCATAGCGTTAGATTGTAGAGGCATAGCGTTAGATTGTAGAGGCATAGCGTTAGATTGTAGAAGCATAGCGTTAGATTGTAGAGGCATAGCGTTAGATTGTAGAGGCATAGCGTTAGAGGGTAGAAGCATAGCGTTAGATTGTAGAAGCATAGCGTTAGATTGTAGAAGCATAGCATTAGATTGTAGAAGCATAGCGTTAGATTGTAGAGGCATAGTGTTAGATTGTAGAGGCATAGCGTTAGATTGTAGAAGCATAGCGTTAGATTGTAGAGGCATAACGTTAGATTGTAGAAGCATAGCGTTAGATTGTAGAGGCATAGCGTTAGATTGTAGAAGCATAGCGTTAGATTGTAGAAGCATAGCGTTAGATTGTAGAGGCATAGCGTTAGATTGTAGAAGCATAGCGTTAGATTGTAGAAGCATAGCGTTAGATTGTAGAGGCATAGCGTTAGATTGTAGAAGCATAGCGTTAGATTGTAGAAGCATAGCGTTAGATTTGCTCACTCTGTTGTTTCATTAGTTCTGCTCCCTACCGACTGAGTCTGACGAGCTTCTCACTCTGAGTCTGTCAAGTTCTTTAGTTTCCCTGGATGAACTGGTATGTTTCCTTCCCTGCACCACTCACTCTGAACTCTCAGCGTTTCCTCCATCAGCTGCTTCTTTCTGACCATTCATGTTCCTAAATAAACATTAATGCAGCCGCCAGTCTGCCGCCGCCGCGTCGACCAGGAAACCTAATTGCAGCCTGGATTACCTTCAATTTTAACATTTCCTGTAAAGGAAGCGCAGACACAAGCTGCGGGGAAGGAGCTGAAGACCGAGAGGTTTCATTTCATAGTTAATAAGAAAAACGTTTTAAAATATAAAGATTATAGAAGATTATATTATAGGAATGAAAAACATAGAAAACATAGAATATTTGGATTGATGACTTTAATTAATGGCTGCTTTTCTCCTAAAATTGTGTTTCATGGAGACGTTTTTATAAAATTAAGCAAAATCAGTTTTTTGTTATTAATTGGTCTGAATTCAAATCCACAACGTAACTCCAACTGTTCGCTTTATAAGCTTTAGTCACCGTCAGCTACCTCATTTTATATGCTGTTGCGTTAATGAGAAAACAGGAAATGGGGATATTTCAACTCTCCAACATGAGAAAGCCTCTGAAAACGAGTGCAGTGGTGAGCACGCTCCGGCCTGGTTTCCTGAGTGCAGGCGGTACGGTGGGGCAGTGGTGAGCACGCTCCGGCCTGGTTTCCTGAGTGCAGGCGGTACGGTGGGGCAGTGGTGAGCACGCTCCGGCCTGGTTTCCTGAGTGCAGGCGGTACGGTGGGGCAGTGGTGAGCACGCTCCGGCCTGGTTTCCTGAGTGCAGGCGGTACGGTGGGGCAGTGGTGAGCACGCTCCGGCCTGGTTTCCTGAGTGCAGGCGGTACGGTGGGGCAGTGGTGAGCACGCTCCGGCCTGGTTTCCTGAGTGCAGGCGGTACGGTGGGGCAGTGGTGAGCACGCTCTGGCCTGGTTTCCTGAGTGCAGGCTGGATTCATGTCCTTTCTTCGTTTACATCCAGGATTTGGTTCAAAGTTAAAAACTGCACTTCCCCTCCGAGCCAGAGGCGGCGCTGTTAAAGAAGAATCAGACTCATGAGCCAAGCCTGATTATGTTTGTGTTCATTTTGCAATCAAACCGTGTTGAACGCTGGAATGATGCCAAGACATCTCTTCCTCCGTTTTCCCTCCATCTTTTCTACTTGTTTCTCCTTCGCTCGCTCTCGAATCTCGTACCCATGATTGCTGAGTGTGACACGCTCAGCACGCTAAACACGCTCAGCACGCTAAACATGCTAAGCATGCTAAACATGCTAAACATCCTAAGCATGCTAAACATGCTAAACATCCTAAGCATGCTAAACATGCTAAACATCCTAAGCATGCTAAACATGCTAAGCATGCTAAACATCCTAAGCATGCTAAACATGCTAAGCATGCTAAACATGCTAAGCACGCTCGTCTGTCCACGGCAGCGTGGAAACGCCGGTCCGTCTCTCTTTCCGTTGCCTGCAGATGTGCTTCTGTGCTACACCGCAACATGGCTGCGGTCGCCATGGCGACGGCGTATGCGGCTCGGGGGCTCGCTGTTATTAAGGAGTTAATTACCTGCTGTGGAAATAATTTTCACCTCGGGCTGATGAGGCCGGCGTGGCAGACGGCGTGGCAGACGGCGTGGCAGACGGCGTGGCAGACGGCGTGGCAGACGGCGTGGCAGACGGCGGAGGAGCAGCGCTGAACGAAGGAGGTTTAGTCTGATGAAACAGACACGGAGGAACAGGAGAACATCAGAACCTGCAGGAGATGATGGATAATGAGGCAGAACCACACAAAGCCTGACCCACACTGCACTTCCTGGCCCCCCCAGCATGATACCTGCTGCATGGACGGCTTCCCACTGGTTTCACTCTCTAGTCCAGGAGGTCAAACACACATTCATCCCGACTGGGCCGGACTGGTGAAGTAGTGACATCACCCCCTTTAAATTTAATCCTTGAAGCTTTCAAGTGTTGTGACTGTACTAGGAGTATACGTGATGAAAGGTGATTTTAACTTATTGTAAGTTAATGTATAGTTACACAAAACCAAACAATCACGATAGAAACTGACGCCTAGCTCAACATTAACACAATTTTAATGAAACTTTCTGGTGAGAAATCCAGGTAAACAGAAAACTGCTGCAGCTGTTGCATTCTGGGAGTTTTTCCAACAGTGAGGCTCTGAGGCGGTTTGGTAAAACCAGGTGGTTTTCATGGCGGCATCCTGAGATCTCCGCTGGACTCAGTGTGTCCACGACTCTGATGAAATCTGGAAAGAGTAAAAAACTCTGAATGTTTTCTAATGAACTTGGTGGTTTAGGGACTGGAGCCCCCTGCTGGCTGGTTTAGGGACTGGAGCCCCCTGCTGGCTGGTTTGGGGACTGGAGCCCCCTGCTGGCTGGTTTGGGGACTGGAGCCCCCTGCTGGCTGGGTTAGGGACTGGAGCCCCCTGCTGGCTGGGTTAGGGACTGGAGCCCCCTGCTGGCTGCTTTTGACCAACGAGCCACATGTTTCACACCCGTTGTAGAACATTCCTTACCGGAGCAGCAGCATGAGCAGCATCTCTGGGCGCAGGACAGTGACTCCAGAGCAGCAGAGTACCCAGTGGAATAATATTAAGGTAGAAAGTTTCACTTTAAAAGTCATTAGTTTTACTTTGAAAAGCCGAATTTAATGACCAGAGAAGTAATTCTGCAGCAAAACAGCAGGTTGCCATGTTGGCTGACCAGAAGCCACCAAACTGCTAAAGCTGGAGGAAAAACTGCTAAAATATTAATTTATTTACCATGAAAGCTTTGGGTGTTTTCCTGGTCTGCTCCACATACGATAAAATAATAAGTGATTACTATGGTGACAATAGTAACTTAGTTACAGTTACTGAAGTTTCTGTGGGCTTGAGTTACTAGTTTTCTTCACATTCTTTCACGTCACCAACATCCTTACTGTTTCTCTGACCTTCTGTTTATCATAGTTAGAGTCGCTTTAATCCTGAACCAACCCCTCACAGATGCAGGTACCATTAGCATTAGCACAGTAGCTGTGATTAGCATTTCCTGGTTACATGTGCAGTTGCAGCATTTCAATAACGGGAATTTTCTGCCGTTTCCATGGAGACGGCGTTGAAGCATTTTCAAAAAGTGGCAGTGAAACGTTTCCGTTTTCACTCCAGAGCATCGCGTCAACAGTGGCTGTGAGTTTCCTGCTGCCCCCTGCTGGTTGGTGCCGCATGACAGGAATCAGAATAATGACTGGACACATGACCACAGTAATGAGGAAGCTGATTGGCTGAGCCGACGTTCAACGACTCTGCAAAGCTGTTTGTTTCTGATCCTGAGTCATTTAATCTCTTCTCTCCTCCCTCCATCTCTCCTCCCCTCCATCTCTCCTCCCTCCCTCCATCTCTCCTCCCTCCTTCCATCTCTCCTCCCTCCTTCCATCTCTCCTCCCTCCCTCCATCTCTCCTCCATCCCTCCATCTCTCCTCCCTCCATCTCTCCTCCATCCATCTCTCCTCCCTCCCTCCATCTCTCCTCCCTCCTTCCATCTCTCCTCCCTCCCTCCATCTCTCCTCCATCCCTCCATCTCTCCTCCCTCCATTCATCTCTCCTCCCTCCATCCATCTCTCCTCCCTCCCTCCATCTCTCCTCCCTCCATCTCTCCTCCCCTCCATCTCTCCTCCCTCCCTCCATCTCTCCTCCCTCCATCTCTCCTCCCCTCCATCTCTCCTCCATCCCTCCATCTCTCCTCCCTCCATTCATCTCTCCTCCCTCCATCCATCTCTCCTCCCTCCCTCCATCTCTCTCCCCTCCCTCCATCTCTCTCCCCTCCCTCCATCTCTCCTCCCTCCCTCCATCTCTCCTCCCTCCCTCCATCTCTCCTCCCTCCCATCTCTTAGAGGAGCAGCCTGCCCCTCTCCAGACGGAGATAAGAGCAGCTCGGAGGATAATTTACTCACTTTGAAAGATTAATTCCCATAAAGTAAATGTCTGCTGATTGTTCTTTTGTCTCCAGTTTAATTCAATAAACTTTTGTCTTTGTCTTCTGGCTGCAGCTGAAACTCTTTAAGAGTTTCTTTGCATGGGCATTAAAAAAGTTTGTTGTGAAGCAATAAATGTCCAGAAGCAGCGAAAAAACTAAATGATTGTTTGTTTCACTGGTGAACATGGAGGAACTGAACTGACAAAGTACCGACGTTCCTGGTTTAATGAAACATTTCTGATGGAAATATTTTCTTTATGTTTGAGTTCATTTCAGTGAAGTTTTGTGTTCAAACAGCAACTTTTTGAAAACCATGTTTGTTTCCCAGGAGAATAAGGACTGTCAAAATAAAAAGCACCAAGTCCAGGAGAATATGGACAGAGTCATGACATCATGGAGGAACCTTTGTTCTAATTGGCAGAAGAACTAGTTACTAACATGGTGACCAGGACCAGAACAAACATCAGATTATAGAGCATCTTCCCCCTCCTACATCAGATTATAGAGCATTCCCTCCTCTAACATCAGATTATAGAGCATCTTACCCCCTCCAACATCAGATTATAGAGCATCTTCCTCCTCCAACATCAGATTATAGAGCATCTCCCCAACACCAGATTATAGAACATCTTCCCCCTCCAACATCAGATTATAGAGCATTCCTCCTCCAACATCAGATTATAGAGCATCTTCCTCCTCCAACATCAGATTATAGAGCATCCTCCCCAACACCAGATTATAGAACATCTTCCCCCCTCCAACATCAGATTATAGAGCATTCCCTCCTCCAACATCAGATTATAGAGCATCTTCCCCCTCCAACATCAGATTATAGAGCATTCCCTCCTCTAACATCAGATTCCTCCTCTAACATCAGATTATAGAGCATCTTCCTCCTCCAACATAAGATTATAGAGCATCTTCATCCCAACATCAGATTATAGAGCATTCCCTCCTCTAACATCAGATTATAGAGCATCCTCCTCTAACATCAGATTATAGAGCATCTTCCTCCTCTAACATAAGATTATAGAGCATTCCCTCAACATCAGATTATAGAGCATCTTCCTCCTCTAACATCAGATTATAGAGCATCTTCATCCCCAACATCAGATTATAGAGCATTCCCTCCTCCAACATCAGATTATAGAGCATTCCCTCCTCTAACATCAGATTATAGAGCATCTTCATCCCCAACATCAGATTATAGAGAATTCCCTCCTCCAACATCAGATTATAGAGCATTCCTCCTCCAACATCAGATTATAGAGCATTCCCTCCTCTAACATCAGATTATAGAGCATCTTCCTCCTCTAACAGACTGAAGTAAACACTGTTCTCCATTCTTCCCTCTATGTAGAGCAACAGATCAAAATGAAAAACGTGAGCAGCTAATCAGAAGAACCATCATATTTGTTTAGGATCAGCAGAAAATGGGTGGAGCTTGCACCAGGTCGGCCAATCAGAGTCCAGATCATCACGCTCCCCTGCCTCAGCCAATCACGTTTCACGACTCGTCAAACTGAATCACCCAATTCCAAATGAGCAGCGAGGCTGTGTGTGTGTGTGTGTGTGTGTGTGTGTGTGTGTGTGTGTGTGTGTGTGTGTGTGTGTGTGTGTGTGTGTGTGTGTGTGTGTGTGTGTGTGTGTGTGTGTGTGTGTGGTGTGTGTGTAACATATGTTATCAGTGTGTGTATAGTCCTGCTGCTGTCTGGTTCCAGATGGTCGGTGTCACATGCAGAGAAGACCGGGGGTAGTGAGGTGGTGATGGTGGTGTGTGTGTGTGTGTGTGTGTGTGTGTGTGTGTGTGTGTGTGTGTGTGTGTGTGTGTGTGTGTGTGTGTGTGTGTGTGTGGGTGTGTGTGGGTGTGTGTGTGTGTGTGTGTGTGTGGGTGTGTGGGTGTGTGTGGGTGTGTGTGTGTGTGTGTGTGTGTGTGTGTGTGGGGGGGGGGGGGGGGGGGGGGGGGGGGGGGGGCTGTTGCTGGAAGCAGCCTGGTCATTTTAACATGACTCAGCTTTTCCACCGACCTTCACCATGATGTCTGATGCTTCTAATGCTGCTATGAATATTCAGCGTTTCCTCTCTCCGGCCTCCATCATACACATGCCTTCACAGCTGTGTGTGTGTGTGTGTGTGTGTGTGTGTGTGTGTGTGTGTGTGTGGTGTGTGTGTGTGTGTGTGTGTGTGTGTGTGTGTGTGTGTGTTCCCTGGCAGGTACAGTGAAGGAGGATTCAGGTTATTAATTAAAGAGATCATGTAAAAATACACTGGTGTTTTCTGACGAAACCAGAAGGGGGGCGACGTCTCCGAGTTTCCCCAGCTTGCATTTTTACGTTTTCTGATATAAATTTTTGAGAAATAATGATAAAAATGAAATGTAATCCTACGGTTTTGAAGTAAATGTAAAATACATTTTATGAATAAAATAGATAAAAGAACATCTGTAAAATAGAAAAAAGAAAAACCGCATTAGGACCAAGAGTTTTATTAAAGACAGATCGCCATAGAAACGCGCCCTGAGTTAGTCCAGTGGTTAAAAAAGTCAGAAAAAAGACGAGCGATGACAGAAGACCCAGCGTTCCAGCTGGTTCAGGGTCCCCTCGTGTTAATCCCAGAGCTTCTTTAAAAACTAACAAACCACCTCTTCCTGGTGAGAACAGAAGTCCTGAACTCTTCTTTGTGTTTCTGTTCTGCTCAGAAATCAGTGACTGCATCCGACTGTTGGCATTTATTGTTTACACACCAGCCATGCTACATGCTACATGCTAAAATTGATAAAAGTAGAACTGACGGGGGGCGGAGCTTGCTATATGCTACAAGGCGCTCCAGCTGGCTGTTTAGCTGAGTTCCGCTCCACCCACCTCCAACAGACAGTATTTACACGCTGGGCGAGACGCAGTACTCATGAGGAAGTACACACAGTCCCATCAATCACCTGGTCAATCAAGAGTCTGGATGTTAGTGACGATACAGAGGCTTTCTTTTATTGTAATGGTATTTAACAGTACTCATATCGGTACTCAGTAACTAAAGATTAGTGACTCGTACTCGTCCTTCATTCAGGGGATCAGAGCAGCACCTCTGGACACATCTCATGATTTCATATGAAGGGTTAATGGTTCCTTCTTCTTCTACCTGCAGAGAGAGAAAGTGCCCATCAGGATCCCTGAGGGGTTCCTCTTCCTCAGCCTCTTCCTCAGCCGAGCTTCCTGACCAGCACTTCATTTCCTCTGCAGAATAACAGCAGGGGGTCAAATCCTGCAATCTTACCAGGCAGGAGACGTCTTCAGCTCCGTCTCTCTGGACATCAGCTCATTAAATCTCCTCACACATTGAGACGAGGAGGTAAATGTCTCCTCTCATCACAGCAAACAAAGCAGGAGGAGCCGCCCGGATCTTTACTTTGCTCTTCAACCTGCAGATTAAAAAGCGCCGTGTTAAGTTCTGGTGCTGCACCGCTTTAACAACACTGGACTCATTGAGTTCTGCTGGACCAACCAGGATTTACCCCCAAGCAGAAGGTGAGGGTGGAAGTTTTTAAATCCTCCATGAAAGACTGGAGGATTCCAGACGCCTCATGTTCCTCATGAGGAAGACGAAGGATGTTCAGCAGCCTGATGCTCATGAAGATAGAATCTCTTCTATCAACAAGGTTGACTTGTTGTTGTTGTTGTTGTTGTTGTTGTTGTTTTCCTCTCTTTTAATGGAGACAGCATTCATAAAAACGTGTGTTTCACCTGTTTCCATGGCAACCGAGTCGGACCGTTTTGTGACAATCCTTTTCAGTGGTTCTGAGCTCCGTTACTTCGTAAAGCGACCGTCAGAACACAACGAAAGATCGACGTTTTCAGGTGAAAATCATAAAGACGATGGATTATAGAATCGGTACGGTGGCCTGGAAGTGCAGAACACTAGAAGTGACAGAACAGACCATGGGAACGTCAGGGTCTCACTCATCCTTTAAACATCTGAACAAACAGACAGAACTTTATGGACTTTGCAGGATTCTACCCTTTACAACCTTTACCGTTTCTCCTGCTCAGGTGTCGGTGGGTCAAACTTCCCCGCTGAGTCCCCGCTGAGTTTCTGACTCGTTGGTTTTCCACCAGACGTCCTCGTCTCCATTAAAGCAACACAGACACTCATAGCCCCCACCCTCCTCCACCTGCCTCTGCATGGGAGGAGGGTGAAACAGTACTGCTCTCTGCAGTGTCAGTCCAGCGTCTGGTGTCATGAGACGGTCAGATAGTCCTGGTCAGAGACTAGTTCCCAGTGGGACGGATGTGAGGAGACATCAGGGAAGGACAGAGTCTCCGTTCTAACATCCACCTCCAGGAGAAATAGAAAGACAGTCCAGCCTTCAGCGTCGGGACGTCTGAGGGAATCTGAAGGGACATCAGATTTGTTTTGGGTCAGGACGTCTTCGTCTGTCTCTCGTCCTTCAGTCTCTGGTCTCCATGCTGCTCCTAATCTGTGGCCATTTTCTAGGGTTCCAGCAGAGCTCTGAGTTTCTCCACGTTGGTTTCCATTCCTCGTAAACGCTGAAGAGTCCCGTCCTGCGTCCTCTGAGTTGGTTTATCACATGAGTGTGAGCGTTCAAAGTCCTGCTGTCCCTCAGGGACGATTGGCAGCCGTCCCAATACAGCTGCCAGCGTCTTCTCCTCTTTAGATCAGGAACCCAGCAGCTCCAATCAGCAGCAGACCTGTTCTCATCAATCCATTATCTACAGGTCTTCCACGTCCTCCATGGAAAGAATGGACAGACACCCGGACCTCCAGCTGTCCCAGGAGTCCAACGTGTATCCAGCAGCAAACATCCCATCAGGACATGTGGGCTGTCCCTTGTCTGATCGTCCTGTCATGAAAATTTGGTGGATTGCATTGAGACCAGCTGATCAGTTCTGTGGTTCTGGTTCCGTTCGGATTTGGATTAATTGTGATAAATGGGAACAAAAACAAAAGTGTTGCCTTTATATTTCTATTTCCTGAACTGAAATGAAGAAACAGAGTGGAGGACCACGCTGTGGTTTGGGGCTGGAGATCCTCGGCTGAACACTGTGACAGGAATCTGTTCCTCCTTTCAGCTTTCAAATGAAGACCAACCACTCACCTGATAGCAGCCAGGTGAGCCATCGTCTCTGATGTGTGGTCGGGGGCGGGGCTTCACCGTCTGATGGAACCAGGCCGTGACGTAGAAACCAGACCTGGCGGAGGAGCAAAGGACGGATGAGTAGAAGAAATGTTGATCCGTCTTCTACAACTGTTCAACTAAAGATCTGATTGGCTGAGAGAGATCCTGCACGACGTCAGCCTTTGGTTGCGTTTTGAGCGTCAGGATTATTAAAGCAACAACACACGGTCAGTATCATACTACCCCTGTCACCACGGTCAGTATCATAGTACCCCTGTCACCACGGTCAGTATCATAGTACCCCTGTCACCACGGTCAGTATCATAGTACCCCTGTCACCATGGTCAGTATCATACTACCCTGTCACCACGGTCAGTATCATAGTACCCCTGTCACCACGGTCAGTATCATACTACCCCTGTCACCACGGTCAGTATCATAGTACCCCTGTCACCACGGTCAGTATCATACTACCCCTGTCACCATGGTCAGTATCATAGTACCCCTGTCACCACGGTCAGTATCATAGTACCCCTGTCACCACGGTCAGTATCATAGTACCCCTGTCACCACGGTCAGTATCATACTACCCCTGTCACCACGGTCAGTATCATAGTACCCCTGTCACCATGGTCAGTATCATAGTACCCCTGTCACCACGGTCAGTATCATAGTACCCCTGTCACCATGGTCAGTATCATACTACCCCTGTCACCACGGTCAGTATCATAGTACCCCTGTCACCACGGTCAGTATCATACCCTGTCACCACGGTCAGTATCATACTACCCCTGTCACCACGGTCAGTATCATAGTACCCCTGTCACCACGGTCAGTATCATACTACCCCTGTCACCATGGTCAGTATCATAGTACCCCTGTCACCATGGTCAGTATCATACTACCCCTGTCACCATGGTCAGTATCATAGTACCCCTGTCACCATGGTCAGTATCATACCCTGTCACCACGGTCAGTATCATAGTACCCCTGTCACCACGGTCAGTATCATAGTACCCCTGTCACCACGGTCAGTATCATACTACCCCTGTCACCACGGTCAGTATCATAGTACCCCTGTCACCACGGTCAGTATCATAGTACCCCTGTCACCACGGTCAGTATCATACTACCCCTGTCACCACGGTCAGTATCATAGTACCCCTGTCACCATGGTCAGTATCATAGTACCCATGTCACCACGGTCAGTATCATAGTACCCCTGTCACCACGGTCAGTATCATAGTACCCCTGTCACCACGGTCTGATCCAGCTCACCTTCCCTACTGGAGGGAGGACAATCCACCGCTGGTGAATCCCTCCACTGAAAACACCGCGACCTGAGTCCCCACCCGGGGCTCGTTTCCACCACAGCGACGTTCAGATCCACTGAAACCCACAACGTTTCCATAGCGGCTCTGAGGTGGAACTTTTCTTTCACGCTCCTGTTTCCCGCCGTAGAGACAGGAGCTCAGTCCGGAGTCGAACCCAGGACTTTCTCACTGTGAGGACAACGCTTCCCACTACACTGATGTGTGTTCATGTGTTCGTCTCAATCTCACTGCCAAGTGGAACAAAGTGGTTTTGATTTAAAAAAGTTTTATTCACTTATTTTCTTTACGTAAGAAACGGATAGCTTCAGCAACAGCAATATTATTATTATTAGATTAAGATGCCCCCCCCCCCCCCCCCCCCCCTGCCCCCCGCCCCCATGTTAGAGGCATTCATCCGGGGGACGGAGGTAAAAACAGGAGCAAAGGCCGACATGAACGCCTCCATGTTTTTATTACACACGACGGCTGTTGGATCGACTTCAAGCAGCGGCAACGGAAATAATTGGGGTGGGGAAAGCGGGGGGGGGGGGGGGGGGGGGGGGGCAGGTTAAGATGCTGATACAGGAAAACGCAGTGCAGAGCAGGAAGGCGGGGGAGGGGGAGGGGGAGGGGGGGTTGAGGGATTGTTAGGAAAATGGCGGTGTTGAGAACGGAGGCCTGGGAAAAGAAGAGTGTTTGTGAGCTGCTGGACTTGTGCCTCTGTGAGGACCTGCTGCAGGTTTGACACCCGGACACTTCAGACAGTTTTAGGAGACAGAAGGAGACAGAATGTAAGGACACTTGAGACATCCTCAGGCGGTGAAGCTCGTCTTCCAGAGGGTCACTGCAGAGTTTGGAAAGGGAAGATCTTTAGGAAATCAGGCCGTTTCAGTCAATCAGAGGATTCAGAAGCAGCCTGCTCACTGTCTAACAAGGTGGAGGCACCATCATGTTGCCGGGCTGCTTTGTGACTTTTTAAAACCAGGCTTAAAAAAACACAAAGAGATTTATAGATTATAAAGTGTAAAGATGATGAAAATGATACTTTGAAAGACCAACGTGAAAACAGAAAACTTTCATCAGGTTTTATGTTTCTGACGACAGTAATACTGGAAACACAACTATTTAGGTGGGACTTATAATCCAGATAATACGGTATAGTTAATACTGTGTAGTCTAGATATTACAGTACAGATATTACAGTAGTCTAGATATTACAGTAGTCTAGTTATTACAGTACAGATATTACAGTAGTCTAGATATTACAGTAGTCTAGATATTACAGTAGTCTAGATATTAAGATATTACAGTAGTCTAGATATTACAGTAGTCTAGATATTAAGATATTACAGTAGTCCAGATATTACAGTCTAGATATTACAGTAGTCTAGATATTAAGATATTACAGTAGTCTAGATATTACAGTAGTCTAGTTATTACAGTAGAGATATTACAGTAGTCCAGATATTACAGTCTAGATATTACAGTAGTCTAGATATTACAGTCTAGATATTACAGTAGTCCAGATATTACAGTCTAGATATTACAGTAGTCTAGATATTAAGATATTACAGTAGTCTAGATATTACAGTAGTCTAGATATTACAGTAGTCTAGATATTAAGATATTACAGTAGTCTAGATATTACAGTACAGATATTACAGTAGTCTAGATATTACAGTAGTCTAGATATTAAGATATTACAGTAGTCTAGATATTACAGTAGTCTAGATATTACAGTAGTCTAGATATTAAGATATTACAGTAGTCTAGATATTACAGTAGTCTAGATATTAAGATATTACAGTAGTCTAGATATTACAGTACAGATATTACAGTAGTCTAGATATTACAGTAGTCTAGATATTAAGATATTACAGTAGTCTAGATATTACAGTACAGATATTACAGTAGTCTAGATATTACAGTAGTCTAGATATTAAGATATTACAGTAGTCTAGATATTACAGTAGTCTAGATATTAAGATATTACAGTAGTCTAGATATTACAGTAGTCCAGATAACTCCCGAGTGAAGGTGTATCAAAGTGTGTGATGCTCAATCTGCTAAGGTGCCTTTGAGTCACACACACACACACACACACACACACACACACACACACACACACACACACACACACACACACACACACACACACACACACACACACACACACACACACACACACACACACTCCCCAGAGAGAAGGCAGTGATTAAACTGCTGCTAGAGGGTGGAGCGGGGAGGGGGGAGGGTGGAGGGGGGGTACGGGGGGGGGGGGGGGGGCAGTGAGTCATGGGGCTTTAGGAGAACAGTTAAAGATGGAGAGATATTAAAGAGACAATGTGATGGAGAGAAATGAGAATGAAACGATGATGGGCTTTTAAAAGAATGAATGGAGACAACAAGGTGGGGGTGGGGGGGGGGGGGGGGGAGGAGGGGGGGGGGTAAATTCTGGATCCTACAAATTAAGTGAGGGAGGGAAAAGACAGGAACATGAAAAGGCAAGGTCAATGAAGGAGGTATAGAGGACAGGGGGGAGGAGAAGAAATGAGGAGTTAGTTTCTTTATCTGCTCCAGCTTCATCCCTCCATCTTGTGAAGAGACCATGTTAGTCTCATCAGGTTTTCCAGGAAGTCCTTGAAGTTTTGATCTCATTTTCCAGGTCGGGCTCATTAAACCTTCAGGAGGAATCTGAACTTTCCCTCCTGCTGGTCACTGCTACTGTTCCTTTAAATGACCCGAAAACAAGACTCTGGTTCATCTGGGAGGACGAACCTGCAGAACCAGACTCAGAGGAGGACGAACCTGCAGAACCAGACTCAGAGGAGGAGGAACCTACAGAACCAGGCTTAGAGGAGGAGGAACCTGCAGAACCAGGCTTAGAGGAGGAGGAACCTGCAGAACCAGGCTTAGAGGAGGAGGAACCTGCAGAACCAGACTCAGAGGAGGAGGAACCTGCAGAACCAGGCTTAGAGGAGGAGGAACCTGCAGAACCAGACTTAGAGGAGGAGGAACCTGCAGAACCAGGCTTAGAGGAGGAGGAACCTGCAGAACCAGACTCAGAGGAGGAGGAACCTGCAGAACCAGACTCAGAGGAGGACGAACCTGCAGAACCAGGCGTAGAGGAGGAGGAACCTGCAGAACCAGACTCAGAGGAGGAGGAACCTGCAGAACCAGGCTTAGAGGAGGAGGAACCTGCAGAACCAGACTTAGAGGAGGAGGAACCTGCAGACCCAGACTCAGAGGAGGAGGAACCTGCAGAACCAGGCATAGAGGAGGAGGAACCTGCAGAACCAGACTCAGAGGAACCTGCAGAACCAGGCTTAGAGGAGGAGGAACCTGCAGAACCAGACTCAGAGGAGGAGGAACCTGCAGAACCAGGCTTAGAGGAGGAGGAACCTGCAGACCCAGAGGAGGAGGAGGAGGAACCTGCAGAACCAGACTCAGAGGAGGAGGAACCTGCAGAACCAGACTCAGAGGAACCTGCAGAACCAGGCTTAGAGGAGGAGGAACCTGCAGAACCAGACTTAGAGGAGGAGGAACCTGCAGAACCAGGCTTAGAGGAGGAGGAACCTGCAGAACCAGACTTAGAGGAGGAGGAACCTGCAGAACCAGGCTTAGAGGAGGAGGAACCTGCAGACCCAGAGGAGGAGGAGGAGGAACCTGCAGAACCAGACTCAGAGGAGGAGGAACCTGCAGAACCAGGCGTAGAGGAGGAGGAACCTGCAGAACCAGACTCAGAGGAGGAACCTGCAGAACCAGGCGTAGAGGAGGAGGAACCTGCAGAACCAGACTCAGAGGAGGAACCTGCAGAACCAGGCTTAGAGGAGGAGGAACCTGCAGAACCAGACTCAGAGGAGGAGGAACCTGCAGAACCAGACTCAGAGTAGGAGAAACCTGCAGAACCAGGTTTAGAGGAGGAGAAACCTGCAGAACCAGACTCAGAGGAACCTGCAGAACCAGGCGTAGAGGAGGAGGAACCTGCAGAACCCGACTCAGAGGAGGAACCTGCAGAACCAGACTCAGAGGAGGAGGAACCTGCAGAACCAGACTCAGAGGAGGAGAAACCTGCAGAACCAGGCTTAGAGGAGGAGAAACCTGCAGAACCAGACTCAGAGGAGGAGGAACCTGCAGAACCAGGCGTAGAGGAGGAGGAACCTGCAGAACCCGACTCAGAGGAGGAACCTGCAGAACCAGACTCAGAGGAGGAGGAACCTGCAGAACCAGGCATAGAGGAGGAGGAACCTGCAGAACCAGACTCAGAGGAGGAACCTGCAGAACCAGACTCAGAGGAGGAGAAACCTGCAGAGCCTCAGTTTGTGGTTTTAACACAAAACAAGACCAGGAGGTGACGTTAGTTAGAATCATGTCACCATGAAAAGGGTGAAAAATAAACCACAAAGGAAAACTGCTTCTGAATTCTACCTGACGGAGCTGACTGACAGGTGGAGCTCTGCAGCATCTCCAGAGCCGCGGCTCCGCCAACACAGATTAAATGATTCCGTTCCCTCGTATTATTACCTTCAGGGAACCACTTATTATATCGTTACCTCAAGTTATTTTTATTTTTTTCTCTAGAACCACTCTGAGGCTCCGTGTTCGCTGGAGTTTCCAGAAAGACGGTTCAACCTCACTTCCTCCTAGTAGGTAGAGATAACTCCAGAGATACCTCCAGAGATAACTCCAGAGGTACCTCCAGAGATACCTCCAGTGATAACTCCAGAGGTACCTCCAGTGATACCTCCAGAGATAACTCCAGAGATACCTCCAGAGGTACCTCCAGAGATAACTCCAGAGATACTCCAGAGATAACTCCAGAGATACTCCAGAGATAACTCCAGAGATACCTCCAGAGGTACCTCCAGAGATACCTCCAGTGATAACTCCAGAGGTACCTCCAGAGATAACTCCAGAGATACCTCCAGAGGTACCTCCAGAGATACCTCCAGAGATACCTCCAGAGATAACTCCAGAGGTACCTCCAGAGATACCTCCAGTGATAACTCCAGAGGTACCTCCAGTGATACCTCCAGAGATACCTCCAGAGATACCCCCAGTGATACCTCCAGAGATACCCCCAGTTATACCTCCAGAGATACCTCCAGAGATACCTCCAGAGATAACTCCAGAGATACCTCCAGAGATACCTCCAGAGATAACTCCAGAGGTACCTCCAGAGATACCTCCAGTGATAACTCCAGAGGTACCTCCAGAGGTACCTCCAGAGATAACTCCAGAGATACTCCAGAGATAACTCCAGAGATACTCCAGAGATACCTCCAGAGGTACCTCCAGAGATACCTCCAGTGATAACTCCAGAGGTACCTCCAGAGATAACTCCAGAGATACCTCCAGAGGTACCTCCAGAGATACCTCCAGTGATACCTCCAGAGATACCTCCAGAGATACCTCCAGAGATACCTCCAGAGATACCTCCAGAGATACCTCCAGAGATAACTCCAGAGATACCTCCAGAGGTACCTCCAGAGATACCTCCAGTGATAACTCCAGAGGTACCTCCAGTGATACCTCCAGAGATACCTCCAGAGATACCCCCAGTGATACCTCCAGAGATACCCCCAGTTATACCTCCAGAGATACCTCCAGAGATACCTCCAGAGATACCTCCAGAGATACCTCCAGAGATAACTCCAGAGATAACTCCAGAGATACCTCCAGAGGTACCTCCAGAGATACCTCCAGAGATAACTCCAGAGATACCTCCAGAGATACCTCCAGAGATAACTCCAGAGGTACCTCCAGAGGTACCTCCAGAGATAACTCCAGAGATACCTCCAGAGATACCTCCAGAGATAGCTCCGCCCCCAGCTGATGACACGTTGGTCCCAGTCTGGCTCCTCTCTGGTCCAGCTATGAAGTGGGACCAGCGTAGCAGCAGTTAGCCCCTGATAGGCCGGGGCTTTGGCAGTGGAAAAACAAAGAACCGGTGCTAAGTCTGGTCCTGGACCAGAACTAGAACCTGGTTCTTTCCGGTGGAAAAGCCCCCATATAGGTCCTAAGACAGAACCCTGTGGAAATCCATGTTTAACTTGACAACTGAAAAGAGACAAACTGACGGAATAGAGGAGCTAATAAACACTCAGGATGCCTGAAAGACACGTTTCTGTTACGACTCAATAAAAATAGAACGATTTTCACTTTTGGGTGCATTTATTGAATAATTCACTGAAGCAGCAAAGGAACAAAACATTATGCAGAAGAAACATAATGACTTGTAGCAGCAGCAGAGAGTCCAGCTGAACCAGGATCTCATTAAATAGCATGTGGAAACAGAGAAAAGGCACAAGCTCCTTCACCCAGACACTTCTCATTCCCAAGCTCAAATAATAGAAAACAACGTTCTCACTCGTCTGTAAAGGATAACATGACCAACACTGGGATTAGAAGTCACTTTTAGATCCATTCTGACAGAATTCTCAACCTAAATCAGAAGACACACTCTCATAAATTAATATCTGAGGAGAACTTCCATCAGCAACTAATGGGGAAAAGGTCAAACTTAATTAATACCAAAGAAAGAAAATCATGTTTGTTTTCATATAAACTTGCTTTGCACTTGAAATCCCATCATTCCACGTCGGCACAGGAGCTGCAGTCATGCTCACACTTTGGCTCAGCGCTCTGATCAATAAGGCTGCAAGAAATACTGACGATTGATTTCACGCTTGTTTTGAGTAGAAAGAGTCGGGAGGCGGTGGCGAGGCACTGCGCTGGTCCAGTTCCTCCTGGACTGAAGTGGGAAGATCCACCGATACGTTAACGTCTGACGGGAAACGCCTGTTTGGTCATTAGCAGGTCAGAAGATAAACGTTCATCATGAGGCAGTTTGAGAGGAATTAAACTACAGTTTTACCTACAGATACACACAGAGGAGTACACACACTTTCTGTGAAGCTGGCGCAGGTCTGGGGCAACATGTAGGTCAACACGTTCTAATCCGACAGTCGACGGCGTCTTCAGGGTGAACGTTGACATTAATGTGATGAGAGAACATCAGTGTGACCACAGCAGCTTCAGGGAACATTTAGATTTAACCTGCTACAACTAATGAGTACGTCTCTTTTTCTAACTGTAATTAAATTAAACCGCATTAAACCACGAAGCGCTGCTGGAAGGAAAGGGTTAAATGTGCAGGAAGAGTTTTCTTCGCACTTAGTTTGGTTCTATTAAAAATTAAATGAGAATTTCTTGCATCATTTAAGTGAGATGAGGTTTCTGAGCTCTGAGTTTCTCAGAGTGACGCTGCTGTGATCAAAGCTACGACATCGTCCAGGAATAAACTTCCTGCACGGCTAATTAAATACTGATAAAATAAAGTGCAATGGGTTTGACTGATGGCGAGACGAAGAACGTTTTCCAGGATGAGGCATGAAACATCGCCTCTTTACATCCTCAGGTCTGATCTGATCGATTCCTGCAAAGCAAAGTGAGAACATTTCCTCCTTTCAGTTAATCTTCTCATCACTTTTGACCAAATGAAACCATGACTTGACCACACGTCCATGTAAATGAAGGTTTCTTATTCAATTAGGCAGATGGCACCACAAAAAACCCTGAATGGGTCTTAATTCATCTCCAGACAGAAACAAGACAAACTCTGCTCAATCATCACAACAACGTCATGATTAGAGGACGAATCAGCGAGAAGCACCACTGAGAATATTATGAAAACTCTGCAGCATCATTGAAGTCATCAACATGTTTCTGTAAATCACAAGAACCAAACCAGGGAACTGCAACTAAAGTGAACTTTTAATGCAAATTAAAGAAAATCTGCACATCATCTGATCTTGGGATTATTCAACCAACTGTTTTCCTCTATAGATCTACAACCTTCAAATCTAATCTGACATTAAATCAAAATCTGCTCTGACACACGTGAATGTGATAAATGTGTCATCATTCACTCTTTACAAAACAAATACATTAAACTTTAACACAAAATCTGCTATAGAAAGAGCCAAAATGCTCATTTTGATGAACCTCTATTGTGTCTTTAGTGTTAATCCAAATATCTTCTGACCTTCAAATCAACAAAAAGTTTTGTGTCTTCTCCAGTAGTGTTGTACCCACCCACTCCCCACCACCCACCTACCCCCACCAGCTTTCAGGCTGTTTTTTTGGTCCAGTTCAGA
>NC_137633.1:439641-445631 GCF_963383615.2 Lipophrys pholis | reverse complement strand
CTCCTCCTCATCCCCTCCACCCCTCCCCTCCTCATCCCCATCCTCCCCTCCCTCCTCATCCTCCCCTCCCCTCCTCCTCCTCCTCCTCCCCCCCCTCCTCCTCCACCTCCCCCCTCCTCCTCCTCCCCTCCTCCTCCACCTCCCCATCCTCCCCCCCCCCTCCCCTCCTCATCCCCTCCACCCCTCCTCCTCCCCATCCTCCCCTCCCCTCCTCCTCCTCCCGTCCTCCCCCTCCCCTCCTCCTCCACCTCCCCATCCTCCCCTCCCCTCCTCCTCCCCCCCCCCCCCCCCTGTCGTCTCTCTATTCGTCCATCACTCTCTCCCCAGCTTAGCGGCTGCTTCCTAATCAGCTTTACAGCCAATGAGACTAATCCGGAGCAGAAAAGGCTGTTGAGCCGCCGCCGCCGCCGCCGCCGGGGGATGGTGTCAATAAAACTTCTGCCAAACGGGAATAAAGCTGCAAAATGAAAGTAGTATATCATCCTGGGTTTTAGGGACAGACTTGAGAGGGAAGATAAAGACGGAGAAGAGAGGAAGTGATTCCCCGTTAAGGCGCTGGTCCTCCGGGGGGAGATTCTGCTCGGCTGGACACTTTGGCACCGTTATTCTCTGTTCTGTGGCTCAGCAGTGGACTCACACTGGAGCTCCCACCAGAAGGGCGGCGCTCTGCCTCCGGCTGAAAGCTGAAGGTGTGAAGGCAGGTTGGTCATGTGACCGGCCGTCACCTGTTAACTCACAGGCCACGCCTCCCTGCAGCACGTCTGGGTCAACCAGTACTCTGTGTAAACTCCTGTTTACTGGACACAGTGGGTAGCAGTAGCATTAGCATTAGCATTAGCCTCAGGAGCTAAAGGGAATGAAGCAGTGAACCATCGTTTCTACTGAAGCTTCTTTTTCAGACGGAACCAGCAGGAACGTTCTTCAGAAGCCTGTAATTGACAGATCTTCTGTGGGCGTGTCTGTCCTCTAATCCCAGAGACACTCCGGACGCTTTGGTTTGTCCCAGGACTGCTAATCGGTCTCCACACCCCAGGATAGAACCACGATGCTCTGCTGCAGTCGCTCTGGAGCCACGAACCGCTCTGCTGTTTAATGAGTCTGAATCGTTGGTCCAGCAGTAAATCTAAATGAGCCGTGTGAAGGAGGAAGAGTGAAGAGTAAAACCCTCCAGAAGAGAATCGACTGATGAAGGTCCAACATTCGAGGGTTTTTAGGTTCTGTCATGTTCAGTATTTTATCTTTTCAAAGCAAGAGCTGATTTCAACAGAGACAGGCGTGCGGGTGGGCAGGGAGCAGCTGGTAAAACGGTTCCCAGCCAGGTGAAGCTTCTTTAAGGACGGTTTTCGCTCCATTTCAGTTCTTCATGTTTTTCTTCAACAATTTTCCAGTAAAAACAAAAAGAGCGACAAACCGTTATGAGGCGTTACTCCGACATGGAGACCAAACATTCACAATAAAACTCTGTTCACACGTCTCCAGTGGAAAAGCTTCGTGTTCGGGAAAGTTTTACGTTGACATGGCAACGTTTTGAAAACAATGTCCGTTTCCATGGAAACAGCAGAAACGCTGAAAATGATGTAGTTTTCATGTTGGTCCACTAGTAGGTGCTGTTGGTTTTAGTACTGAAACACTTTTCACAAGAAAGAAAAAAGTAAAAAGTTTTGAATGGTTGAAAGAGTGAAGAAGAGATAAAGGAGCAGAGGAGGAAGAGGAGGAGAGGAAACGTCACCAAGAAGAGGACGAAGAAGAAGAGAAGAAGAGGAGGAAGAGGAGGAGAGGAAACGTCACCAGAGGGCAATTATCTGGGCTATTTCTAGAAAAGGGTCTTTCTCCTCCTGTAGGGATGGAGAGAACAGGGAGGGTCTGTCTGGTGGACCTTTCCTCCTCCTCCTCCTCTTCCTCCTCCTCTTCCTCCTACCCCTCTTCCTCCTACTCCTCCTCCTCCTACTCTTCCTCCTCACATCGGTTTAGTTTCTCCTCTGAAGTCTTTCATTCCAGCGAGGAGAGAATAGGAGATTATCAGCTCGCCGCCGTACGGAGCCAGCGGGTGTGTGTGTGTGTGTGTGTGTGTGTGTGTGTGTGTGTGTGTGTGTGTGTGTGTGTGTGTGTGTGTGTGTGTGTGTGTGTGAAGTGAAAAACCACCGGGGTTAAAAACATTGTTGTGCAGAGTTCAGCGGTTTGTGAATAAACTGATTCCATTCAGGAAACGAGGACGGAGAAAGGGTGGAGGAGAAACTCTCCACCCGAAGATTCATGATTCATGATTCATCCTCAGAGCAGGAGCACTTTAACCCCCCCACCCCCCCCCCACCCCCCACCACCCCCCACCACCACCCCCCCCAGAAACCAAGGTGGTGCCACACAGGCCAGGACCCCTTCCTGTTGCTCAGCAGCTCACAGTGACTTTATGACACCAGACGTCTTTTATTAAAACTAACTACGTAACTAACTAACTTACTAACTAACTAACTAACTAACTACATTTAAGATTCTCTGTTTTATAAAACCTGGAATTCACAACGAGGGAAAACAACAAACTTTGACCGTTTCTGGGTGCGTTTACACAACAACAGTGCTGCTCCTGGACCTGGACCTGGACCTGGACCTGGACCTGGACCTGGATCTGGACCTGGACCTCACGTTGGTAGTAACTAGTTCTTCTGCACATGCTCAGTAGAGCCAATCAGAACAGTTTCCTCCGTGGTGTCATGACTCCCAGTCCATATTCTCCTGGACTTGGTGGTTTTATTTTGACAGTCACCGTAATAACAATCCAACTTGGTAGTTTTATTTTGACAGTCACCGTGATGATAATCCCAACAGACTGAAGCTGCAGTTTAAACTCTCATCCTTCACTGATCAGTTTTAGATTTCGTACTTTAGGCTTTGAAGCGACTCCGTGTCATCCATCCAGTCTGCTGAAGTGTCCTCGAGCAAGGCGCTCGGCGATGCACCGCGCCGCGCTGCACGGCGCCGACCTCCGACCTCCCAGCGGAGCCACGCGAGCATAAAAGGCAATTTGCCCACGCAGATCGATAAAGCAGCACAGGGCAGCTCTAGATGGGGAAGCGCTCTAATGTGTCATAATGAGTGTCGTCCATCATGCTGTCAGTGGAGCTTCGTCCTCCAGAGACGCCGTCTGTCCACGTCTGCTGCTTCCCCTCGCCGCTGCCGTCTGAGTCTTATCCTCCACTTCCTGATCTTCTGTTTGTTCTTCTGTGTTTCTGGACATTTGGTTTGAATTTCTTCTTTTGTTTTCGTTTTGTTCAATTCTTTTTTTTACTTTTAAGGTGTTTATTTATTTATTTATTGGTTTGTTTGTTTGTTTGTTTGTTTGTATTCTACCAACTTTTCACAAAAAAACTATTGACCAGAATTGTAAGAAATCTTCAGGATGATTTGTCCTCATCAGGGATCAATCAGCTCCTGAGGAGAGGAGATATTTCCTCTGTGGAAACTGGAGCTCCACGGGAAGCTGTCTGCTAGATTATAGAGCACCGCCGTCCTCTAACAACAGATTATAGAGCACCTTCCTCCTCTAACATCAGATTATAGAGCACCTTCCTCCTCTAACATCAGATTATAGAGCACCTTCCTCCTCTAACATCAGATTATAGAGCACCTTCCTCCTCTAACATCAGATTATAGAGCATCTTCCTCCTCTACTATCAGATTATAGAGCATCTTCCACCCGTTACTCTCATATGACCACTTTTTCCAGTAAGGAGTAATCTACCGCGTTACTCTTTCCTAACCAGTAATCAGATTAAAGTTACTTCTCCAAGTCACTGTGCGTTACTATAGTAACGTCCAGCAGGATGTCAGGACCGCCGCTCCTCCCAACTGACACACACACACACACACACACACACACACACACACACACACACACACACACACACACACACACACACACACACACACACACACACACACACACACACACACACACACACACACACACACACACACAGCTCACCTGCCCCGCCCCCTTCTCCACTCTCAGCCAATCACAGGTCAACTTGCTCTAACGGTGCGTTCAGGTAACACAAAAGAATGGGAACAAACTACCCTCATCAATAAACCTTAATTAGCCCCTTCCTTTTCCAATCAATCATTTAATCAATCAATGAAAGACTATTTGCCCCCCCCCCCCGCCCCGCCCCCCAACAAATAAAAGATTAAAAGGTTGCATAGAGCAGGTTATGCAAATAAATAAAGAAATAGTGCAACAACAGGCTACAACTACATCCATGGGTAAATAAATACAGTAATAGTAAAAATCTGATAAGAAAATCATGAATCAGATATAAATACAACAAATAATGAAGGTCAAAGGTTAAATATGGACCAGCAGGAGGTCAAAGGTTAAATATGGACCAGCAGGAGGTCAAAGGTTAAATATGGACCAGCAGGAGGTGGAAAAACGAAGCCATAGGAAACCAATGTTCTCCCCAAGCAGCAGGTAACGACGTTACCAAGAGCAGGAAGCCACAGTCATGTGATCAGCGAGCATCACAGAGCATCACAGTCATGTGATCAGAGAGCATCACAGAGCATCACAGAGCATCACAGTCATGTGATCAGCGAGCATCACAGAGCATCACAGAGCATCACAGAGTAAAGTTGAGGGTAGAAAGCGGTGCGGAGCTGCAGGCTGGATTCAGTCCTGGACAACCAGACTTCCTGTGGAGCGAAGCTGTCGGACGCCGTCCTCCCGTTTCACGCTGACGTTTCTATGTTCGACTCTTTTCTGAAGCTGCTGTGAACTTTCATGTTCATTTCATCACAATAAATAGAATATAAAGCAGAATATCTGAATCAGAAGCTTTGATGAAGCGTCTTTAGAGAGGAGGTTTGTTGGCCACCAACCTTTTTCCCAGCCTGCTGAGCGGCGTGCTGAGGCTGAGCGGCGTCGACTGCGCCGGTTTGCGGGGGCGGGGGCTCGGCCGGGAGGCGGGCGGCGGCTCCTTCTTGGGCGACGGCGTGCGAGACGGGCTGGCGCCGGGCTTCACGTTCAGGTCCTTCAGCACGTCGTAGTTGATCTTGGAGGAGATCTTCTTCCTCTCCAGCATCTGTTCAATGGCCTCATCCGCCGTGCTGGCAGTGATGGGGGGGCGCCGCTTCCCGGGGCACCGCGGCTGTGATCCAACACAACACAACACAACACAACACAACACAACACAACACAACACAATACAACACAACACAATACAACACAACACAACACAACACAACACAACACAACACAATACAATACAATACAATACAATACAATACAATACAATACAATACAACACAACACAACACAATACAATACTTTACAATAGAATATATTACAATAGAATATATTACAATAGAATATAATAGAATACACACTCCACAAATGTGTTTTAAAAGCAGAACTACTAATCTCACTATGTATTCCAGGTTCCACATTCAGCCCACGTTCCTCCCCAGGGTTGAAATAGAACCATAATAATCTTTCAATTTAAAATATGATGTTTTGTACTTTCGTGGTTCAAAGTATACATGATAAACATTTAGATATTTTCACAAAAACCAAACAATCACTACTTAAATGACTCTAATCTCAATATGGAGCCAATTTTAATGATGTAAATCCAGAAAACTCATGTCGCTGTTGCATTCTGGGTATTTCCTGAGGCTGTTTGACAGCGTCAGTGAGACCAACTCTTATATATATATATATATACACACATATATATATATGTGTATATTTTCATTCATCAATGTCTCTTCAGGTTTCTACAGTTTTCTGGGTGTTTGGGAGGATTGAAGCCTCCTGCAGGTCCTGAGGTGTGACACACACACACACACACACACACACACACACACACACACACACACACACACACACACACACACACACACACACACACACACACACACACACACACACACACACACACACACACACACACACACACACACACACACACACACACACACACACACACACACACACA